>NW_026623504.1:1003787-1029647 GCF_030028575.1 Malurus melanocephalus
AGAAATCCACCCCACCATGATTTAAGGGATGCTCAGGCAGTTTTTTCACATTATTATCACTGGTTATAAAGAGCAAGAGAGGAAATGCTTATTCAAGCTACAAAAACATGAAAGAGGAAAAAAAAAACCCAACCCCCTCTTTCACGTGGATTTTCCACATTAAAATTCTTTGTCTGTTTCAAATTTAAAAGTGAGTAATGGCTGAAATGCGCATTGTGCTGCAGACCATTCTCACACAACATGGTCCTCTTTTCTCCACCGAGATCTTCAGGAACCCAAATCCCTTGGATGATTCCAGAAATTCCCTATCCCCTCAGCACCAAACCCATGATTTGTGTTCTGTTTGACCAGATATTGCACCAACCCTTCCGAGGACAGAGGAGTTTTCTTGGGTGTTTGCACTTTGTTATGTAAATTCTCASTGTAGCCAAAAACCTGTTTCCTTCAGCTGAAATTGATAGCACGGGGATATTTTTTGTTTTGATTAAAATAAAAACCTAAAGACACAACAACTTTAGTCAGTCAAGCATTAATTATTTACAGAAGTAGAAGTTCCACTAAGTCATTGGTGTTTTGCTTGTCCATAGACTGAATTATAGTCAATGTTTTGGACAAATAGGAAGGAATTCTAATAAGATAAAACTGGGTAAAATGATACGTCATGTTTTCTAGGATTAAAATRTAGTAAATCTGAAATTTCACCAGAAAATAATCCAAATTACACCCTGAAATCAGCTCAGTAACACTTCAATTAATGGAATGTTACAGCCAAGACAGATTTTGCCTTTTTGTTAGAAGTGAATTAGTATCACAAACCCAGAGATTCATCTTGCTCTTAGGTGATCTTTGGAAACAGGCAATTATAAAACTGGAGATGAAAACAGAACTTCCAAATGACGCCTGCCAATTTTTAATTTTTTTAAATATATAAAATCCTACCAGAGGAAAATAAAACAAACTACACGCAGGAAATACTAAAGAAACATTCCTTTTCAATATTTAAGCACTGAACATTTTGCCAGCGTGCGAAATTGCGTTTCATCCCCGCTGCCTCTGCAGCTGCGGAACARCACAATCGATGTTCCTTCCTTGGATCACTGCATGGAAGAGAACACTTTCAGGAGAAATTAAATATGGATAAAACCTTCTGGCTGAAGATGTCCCTAACCTGCAGATTGCCAGAAGTGTCTCGGGGGCACTCTGGGAGTTTTTCTTGGCTTTTCACAATATTCCAGGAGATGCTCCAATGCTGGTGTGACACAGCCTGGCAGGGTCTGTGGTCACCACTCACCAGAGCTCTCAGCAAGGTGACTCKGGAGGATTTTTGTGCCATATATTYGTTCTTGAGAGAGGGAAGGGACTGAGAACAGCCTTTAATAAAGGGACACAGATGTTTGTGTTTATTGCACCACCTGAGCTAATTAAAATTCTTACCTTTTTTAAAAAAAGGAAAAAGCTCCCTGTGGGAATGAGAAGTGGCTTTAAAAAAAAATGCAGATGGGATAATGAAAAAAAGAGTACTTTCAAAAAAAGTTATTGAGTTTAGAGTTTTTGAGGAAAAAAWGAGTATTGTGACACTGATGCCTGAATTCTCACCCTGTTTGTTTTGAATTCAGGAGATAAGGAAATGGGTTTGTCARACATTGCCTGAAGTTCTGAGCAGCACCTTGTATTGGGTACAAGGTTTGTCCTCAGCATTTGAGAGGGAAAACCCTGGAAGAAAGGATCCTGCCCACCTGGAACACCAAAAGGTGACAGCCTTTGGCAGATAAGTGCTGTCGTGGTGTCGCTGTTGTTACACAAATTCTAAAGAAGATGAAAAAAATCTCTTTGTGAATTTCCCAGATGTTCCTGAGCTTTGCCATATCCACAGGGATTTCTGAGCAACACCCACAAGAAAACACCAGTGAAGTGATCTACAGCTACAAAAATTCATACCTCAGCTGGAGGTGCACCTAGCTTACATTTTTTTTTTTTCATTTCATGTTTTATTTTCAAGGACTAAATTCTTTTTGTAGTGAAGTAGTTAATGAATATAAATGGAACGACCCCCTCCCATATTTCATTGAACTGCTCTTGAAACCAAAATGTCAGATAAAAGAAAAAAAGAAGCTTTAATCTGAATTAGTTTTAGAGTCAAATTCTTTTGCAGAGATAAAAGATTTCTGCTCASAGATATGTTTCTGTTTACCTAACAACTAACAAATATTTTCTAAAGGCCTGAGAATTTTCCATAGCATCTTGATACAATTGAATAGAAGACCCATTTAGCCTAATGAGCATTAAGATTAAATCATTTACTCACAGATCAAAGGAGATTTTAATTATGTAAACGAGTTGTTCAGAAACACAAAGTGTTCCATTARGCTTCACAATTAATACATACAATATTTATGAGTTCAGACATTTTTCCCTTGTTAAAAATTGATTGTTACATCAAAAAAAAAGTTTCCCTAGATGCACTGATTGAAGGAAAAATATTTTAAGCCATAAAAGTAGGCAGGCATGCAAAAGATTTTACTGCCTTTTGCTTTTCCTTCTCCTCTTCGTTCCCCCCTTCTCKTTTTTGTTGTTGTTGCTCTCAGCGTCTTGTCACCAGATGTTCATTATGTGTACAAAATATTGAGCTCCCCTAAGTGAGCACTCACACTGGGCTCCTGAATGGGACTGGTGAAAAAAAAAAAATTAAAAAAAGAAAATAATCCACTTCTAAAACATCCCCATTGAAGGTATCAATCCTTTCCATTGCTTAGGATATGGAACAACAATAACCAACACCACGGTGCAAAAAAAAGGTTTGGTTCACTGGTTGTATCACAAATTATTTTTCATTCTCCTTTTTTTTTTTTTTTTTTTTAAGGAAACACACTCAGGTAAAATGCAGCATTAAAGGGTCCCATCCTGTTTTCATGTCCTGACAGATATTACAACAATGCTGCACGGGGTGGATTCTTAAATCACTGCATTATTTCGAATAGGCAAGATTAAAATAAATGCAAAGAAAACAAATGATGGAAAGAATGCTRATAAAATATGCAAGCTGGATTAGTTATAGAGTAATTTATTTCTCCTAGAAGTTCTACTTAGGAAAGCAAATCAAAAGAATGGAAATTTGCTGACACTAAGTAATCCTGGAAAACACAGGGACTGGTTGTAGGAAAACTGATGACTGCTTAAGAGGGATGAAAAATCCATTCCAATTCTCAAGGCCAGAGGTTTGCATTAGGAAAACTTTCGACAAGATTGGTTTCTAAACTTAAAAACTTCATTAAAAAAAAAAAAAATCATGGCAGAATACTTTTACTCAATGTGTTGGGGTAAAATTCTACCCTTAGAAATTAAACCAGATCACTGCTGCYGATGCATCTGAGAGTACAGACTGCTTTTTGTCAGAGTTAGCAGCTCAGCTAAGGAGGCAACTCAGGCTCTGACAAATGTGCAAATTGGACCAGAATAGTCACTGATGATTCCATGTTAAGATTTACAAGGAAGAAGCATAAAATATTTAAATATGTTATGAAATCTGTACCATTGTGTCAGTGAAAAATTCCAACACCTTCAACATTCTGTCTTAACAGAGCAGCTGAAGTTTGGATTTTTTTTTTTTTTCATATATTAGGAACTCATCATACTTTAGCTCTTTCACTCAATATCATGATCTTATGATTGATTTTATTTATTTTAGGTTTGTATGCAACTTGAAGCTGATGCCAGGGGTATTCTAATTATAATACAGTCAACAGAATGACAGAAATCTTATGTCCTGAAACTCCATAAATAATTCAATGGAATTCAATAGTTTATGTTCATTGCAATCCTTGTGCGTCCACAAACTTATGGCCAACTTTCAGGTGTTTTCCATACATTTCCCTTTCTATTGAAATATAATTGCATCCCAAACCAGGATCATTTGGATGCTCCTAACGCTCCTGCTTTTGGATGCAGATGGTGGAGAGAAAAAGTTTCATTCACTACTCATCTACTCCCTGCCTATCATATTAATTGTGAACGCAAATTATCACAATCACTTCCATGAAAACTGAGAAATCTGAGTGGTTATATTTCCTTTTGGTTAGGAAAGATTCAACTCAAAATGCTTTTAGAAACTTCTCATTATGCATTTTTCTCTCCCTCAGTGCTCTAATTTTCCAGGAAGCTGCCCCTTTCCCCAGCCTGGACACAAATATCCCACAACAGAAAACCAGGAGAARGCAAGGGAGGAGATGCTYTGATTTCAGTGGGCAGYRCTGYCCATGATGCCTCAGGATTTTAGTTTCTGTATTTTTATGTATCTGTGTTCTTGTACTTCTCCAGTGTACAGTGCTGAGCCACTGTTCTCCCATTTTTAGACAAAATTCCTCTCTAGGCCCTGAAACTCAAGGACACCTCACTGCTCAGAGCCCCAAAATATGGAAAAAACAGAGGATTGGGRGGAGCAAAATTGGGGGGTTTGACCTGARGGTGYAGTTAGAGATTTGGGGCTTGATGTGTTAATAAGGTAGAACTTATAAAAGGTAAAGATCTCGTGATTTGGTTTCCATTTTGGGTGTAGCCTCATGAGGAGGCTTTGTCTGCCCTGAATGCACCTGCAGGCCTTGATTAAATGTCTCTGTTTTTATTCTCCTGATTTTGGTCTCTGTTTCAGGTAAATCCTGTTTAGGGCATCACCCAGACCCAGATCAGCCATCCCCACACAGCTCCTGTGTCACAGACACTGACCAAGCCAAGCCTAAATGGTTAAACACACCAGCTGGAAAAGAAGGTTGGAACAGTCTGAATTGCCTCAGAAACATTTAAATGATTAGGATTTGCTGTGTGTGTGACAGACAGGACTGAGGAGCTGACATGGGAAGGGCAGGTGGATGAAACCCAAGTGGGCTCCTCAGGGCTGCCTAATGGAGCAGGAACAGGACAAAATGTGCCATCAGTGCTGCCTCACGGGCTGGRGAYRCCTCYTCTGCAGTTCAAAACATTCATTGCRCCCTGTTCTTCCATTCCACAAAGAATTCAGAGCAAGCAGCTTCCTAAGTTWTTATTCCAAAGTTGTTGTGAGGTCTCTTCCTCTTATATATTTGATAAAAATCACCACCACCACCAATCTATCTTTCAAATATACCAATTCCTGCTTTCCTGGGAAGGTGGTGGATTTTCAGAGGTATTTTTTAACCCACAGAAATATCCACTGCAAAAATAAATACAAAAAGAGCACTGATTGTACACCCATGTCATTGTCATTTCTACAAAGTTATGTCTGTCTCGAATCAAGAAATCACCTGAAAACTTAAGGCACAAATGTGTTTCCGAAATTTCCTATTTTTGATACCTGGAATTTACACATTCCAGCTGAGAGGCAGAAGGAGGAGGAGATCAGAGCAAGAAATACGGTGGTGGAGCCTCCCTTGCTGTCACTGCAAGGTTCTCTGCACTGCATTGTTTAGAGCTTTCCCCTGTCCACTCTTAAAGGACTCCAAAAAAGAACATTYATCACTTTTATTGGAAAATGATTCCCTAGTTTAGCAGCTGACAGCAACAAAAAAAAAAAAAAGTTTAATTTTTTTTTCAGTTTTAGCCCATTTGTACAGAAGAAACTGTGCCATTGCAGGTACTTGCTCTTTTAATTGGTGTATATACACTCTCCTTATATTATCTATTAATGTTTAGCCTTACCAAACCAAAAAAGATGATTGTGATGTATTTATCTCTAGTGCATTCTCTAATGAATTTTAGTTCTTCTGGGTGCAAAGGTTATATACCCATTAAAAAAATTAAATGTTAAATATTCAGAATAAATATATGCTCCTTTATTCAGAATAAAAATTTCCTCTAATTCAAAGTGCTTATTTAAAATATATATATATATATATATATATATATAGTAAAAGAGAAATCCAACTGAGCTTCCATCTGAGGTGAATTGAAGCATTCAGGCCCTTCCTCAACCCTTTTACAGCAGTTTGAAGATGAAAGAAAACCCATTTTATCCACCAAAAGACAAGTTAGAGAGGAAACCTGAAAATGAACAGAGCTAAAAAGAGAAAAAGAGAAAAGGCTATCATGTAGTTTTCAAAATCACAACTGCTCAAACAAGAACTGAAAGTGAATGCATTCGTAGCCTGCCAGATTATTGAATTATAAAGTTTTAGTCCAGTTACTTCTTTCCTGGGATTAGAGAAATAATGATATTTTTGTGTCATTTGCTGCTCCCTAGTGGAGATAAAATATAATTTCAAGGTTRAAAAGAACAAGAAGATTTAAAAATAAAAAGCCAAAGACCAATAATTTGTGTATTCTGAGCTCTGAGGAGATCTGAGTTTCTAGAAGGGTCTGTGATGCAGTTCCATGTGCTCCTCATTTCTGAGGTGCAAACCCAGCAAAGCTGAGGGTTTGGTCCCTGTGTAGGTCATTCACTAAGAGCTGGACTCGATCCTTGTGGCCCCTTCCAAGCCAGAATATTCCATGATTCTGTGAGATCTCCTACCATAAACCACTGCAGAGGAAGGCAATGCTTTTTTGAATATAAATGTGAAGTTCATAATGAAATTAGTGGGAGTGATGCTTACGTATCAAACCCCCAAATCTGGCTCCTGCTCTGCTTCAGCTGATGAAATACATTTTAAAACCTGGACATCTAATAAACCTAAAAGCCTGTAGTGCAAAATGAAAAATCACTGCACGAAAAGAAGAAACTTTTTTGCTTAACCTGCACAACTTTGTGRATGTGAATATTCCTGTGCTAACCTAGAGCTTKCTGTTTGTTTGTTRCTGCTTTTTCCATGAAATTGATTCCCTAATTTCCTTGAGTGCAGAGATGGGCTCGTCTGCTTTCTCTAATCATGGAGGAAAAAGCAATAAATTATATACGAGCAGAATGCATTTGCAGTATCTTCATGCCCTTGGTCCAGCACGTGCATTTCCAGCTGATTCTCCCATTTAAATCACATCAGCGTGGCCAAGACACCTCATCCTCAAATCTCATCATTTGTGAGGGTTTTGCYTCTGGAGGGGCAACCAAAATGTCTCAGTGCACAGTGTTCACTCCCCAATCTCAGATGGACTGGGAGAAACCTCCCAGAGCATCTCCAGATACTCAGGATTTGCTTTTGAGCTTTCCAGGATGATGATTCTTCCATCCTAAATGGCACCTGGACCATCTGATTTTCAGCTGACTCCTAAATCAAATCAAGCAAAATTTTCAGCAGAAAAACGGACTTGAAAATCTTGGAATTGACATTCAATTCTGTTCTGAATATTTCTTTTAGGATTCAGGACTTAAATAGGTGTTAGACAGCTGAATTGCAGAGAGCCTGGGGGCTGAGTCACCTTTTTGGTCCTGCTCACAGTTACCTCAAACATATTCACCATTTCCACCCTTCCAAACTTGCTCTWCTGATCAAGAAATTCAT
This sequence comes from Malurus melanocephalus, assembly GCF_030028575.1. NCBI lineage: Eukaryota > Metazoa > Chordata > Aves > Passeriformes > Maluridae > Malurus > Malurus melanocephalus. The sequence continues at coordinate 1,011,191 of NW_026623504.1, forward strand.
CAGAAACCTCTGACAGGCCACGGGTGAAGTGCGAACTGTGCAGTTTAGTCAAGAATTGCTCACTAAGAACAGGAAGGATATGGACAAGAGCAAGCCCATTTTGGATTCTCCATGATTTTTCCCTGGAATTACTCTCAGAACAAGTAATAACGCATTTAAATTCTTGCAAATTTATAACTTCATCTCATTTCACATTTGTACAAGGCAAGCTGTGACAGTTTCTGTGCAGGTTTGTTCAGACACAACATCTCCAAGTGAAATGCTCYACCTTGGTTATTGGACTCTTCAGCAATTTTCAGAAATTGTTGCCCTGTGCAGTCAAATAGAACTCAATACCTTATTTATAGCACACATTTTATTCATTGCTTTGTAGTTGTTTTTTTTCATTGGCAGTTTCAGTAATTACTGGAGGGTTGTGCAGAGTAAGTGCAACGAATTAAGCTTASTGTGAGCACAGATAAGTAGAACTCACTAGAACTCATTGAAATAAAACAAAAATAGTCGTTGCAAAAAACAGGGGAAACGTTAAAAGAATCAGCCTATAAAAAGAAAGAAGACAGTTGTGTAAACTTAGAATATTAGAAAAAAGCCAGCAAAAGATTAAATTTATCAGTATTAAAAGTTTTTAAGTATCTTCCACATRAAATTCTGATTTGAAATAGTAGAAATTGGCTGATTTGCAATGTTAGATCCTCATTTCCCTCCTTGYAGTGAACTTGCTAAATAAATGACAGAGGGCACCAAAATGCCCTGCAGAAAGCAGAGCACACCTCTTTACCAGAGCAAAGCTTACCTGCACCGAAGCCCTATTGATAATGCTTACATCCCCTATATTATTACCTACTAATATAATATTTTTATCATTAATTATTAATTTTCTATGCAGGCCTAATGCTTTCTTAATGTGACTTTTTCAATTTATGAATGCCTCTTCAAAAACAGACACAACAGTAACACTGGATTTACTCTCCACTGTCAAAATGACTTTTATTTGCAATATCACCCCTTCCTACTTTCCCCTCAAACAGTCACTATCATTACAAGTGGCAGGTGTTTATCCATGTGGGTCCTCCTGATAGCAGAGAAAAAACTCTCATAAACCAGTATTTTGTGGCTGCTAAAGCAATATCAATATCAAACAGAGAATGAGAAAAAACAGAGTTCATCCTGGCTGAAAGAAGTGTCCAGTATGACCCTGCAGTGTTCTCTTTAATAATGTTATCTGTTCCACTCAAGGCTCAGACAGGAACAAAGCAGAAGGTTTTGTTTTCTGCTCCCACCCCCTTTCTGGAGGGCAGAAGAGGTGAATTCCCTGTGCCTTTTGTGTGTCAAAGTTTTTCATGTAGAATGCCAGTTCCCTGTATTTTAAATGTCCCGTTCAGAACRCTGCTGTTTCCTGGCTCTGTGGGGGTTTCACAGGATTTTAAAAGATAAAATTCATCTCAAGATCAATAATCACACCCTGGAAAGGCCACAAGACAACAAAAGATAATGTTTTTACAGGATGAACTCACATAAGGCTTTAAGTGYTATGATCAACCTCTCAAGAATTTCTGCAAATCTGAGAGCTTGGAAAAAAACAAATCTATCAGAAAAAACAAAAGCATCAGGAACTGCTTTTGGAAGTAAAGTGTACCGACTCTGGCTGTGTGATCACTCAATCTAGACCTCATCTTTGCTGCTTGAACTGCAAGATGAAGATAATATGAAATATGAATATGACAAACCTTGATCTAACCACTAAATAAAACAAAGAGATGCACTCAGCACCCAGCACCACCTCCTAATGAAAAACGGAGTTTAAATTTTGGGTTGGGGACATAAATTTTTCCCAATTTTCTATTCCTGATCTTGTTGAATTAAACAGCAGTTTATCAGCAGTTATGCAGGTACAATATATTCAGTATTAATGCTATTTGCACTACAACAAACTGGAAAATTCAAGATCAGCCTACACACCCTGCCTGCACTGAAGAGCATGGAATTACATGTGCAGGAAAGTCAAGGATAAATACAAGTTTTTATTGATTTATTCTACAGTTTTAATAATTTTTCTCAGGTGTATGCATTTTAATTTAAAATGTAAATTTGTAGCAGTATGATTGACTGGAATATGGTGGAATTAGCACTGTTAGCAGTGATTTATCTCACATCACCAAGAGAAAAATCATAAAAAGTAACATTACACAGCAGAAAAATTCCTATTAGCTAAAATCTCGGTAACATAGCAAACAATTCCCATTGAGGAGTAAGAAAGGGGTTGTTATATACTGAATATATCTTAGATGATAAGCAATTAAAAATTGACAAGACTTCTCTAATGGAATATAATGGATGTCAAGGGTAATATCCAACCAGACAATAAGCAACTGAACTAGTAGATCAATAGAAGAAAATATAAGAAAATTTGTGCCCACTTTGTCACAGTGTTCCAAGCGGGAATATTCTACACAGACCCGTCCTCCACAGCCAAGGGATAAACTAGATTTTTAACAGCTCTTTGTCTCAGAAATTCAAAGTTAAGGGAAAAAAAAAACGGAGAAAACAAGTGTTCAACTAAATAATGAGAAAGCAGGAAGTATAAAAATTTGCCTTTGACCTGTTGGGATTGGAAAGTCACCTCTAAAAAACTGGGTTTGTTTTCTTGTTTTCGCTCCTCACAAATCCATATATTCTCAGAAAGGCCAAGACACCTTCGAACTAAAGGGAACCCTGAGATCCTGGGAGCACTGAAATCCTTGGTGCCCCACTCAGGAAGCTCAGCCCCATGCCAGCCCTGGCTGTTAAGTAGCTGCAGCTCTGTTTTATTTATTTTTTTTATTTTAGCGCGTGGCGGGCGCGCGAGCCGCCGTTTGTCACGGTGACGGCTGAATCCATCATCCCCTACCTGCAGCCATAACAYGAGCGCTCTCAAATCAACAAGTCTTTCCTTCGGAGGAACTGAACTGTAAATTGTCCTTGACCAGTCAGACAAACAAAAACAACCTTCCCTGTTAATCTGCTGAAGACAAACAGCTCGGTGCCTGCCCCGCCGCAGAGAGCGATGGAGGTGGCCATGGGGCGTTGAGCGTCGCATCCCTCACAGGGAGCCACCAGAGCTTGGGGAGGTGTTGGGAAAAAATGCAATCCGACCTCTAGAAATGTAAATAATCATTTTATTTCTAGGAATTCTWGGCTGCTTTCAATRGCAATGAGGTTCAATGCTTTCAATGYTTYCAATGGCAATGAGGTTCAATGCTTTCAATGYTTTCAAYKGCAATGWGGTKCCCCAGACTGWTAAAGTATATTAGGGGARCAAATATAAGTTTTTCTACTGGGTAGAGAGAACTTTCAGTACCACAGGCATGAGACCTTGATAATCTTATGTCAAGCACAGGCAAATCTTGTGCATGATCAGGAGATCAATTATATAAAATACAGTTACAAGATTAGATGGGATAATGTGTATGCATCACGATTCTGGATTTATAGTTCATATATATATATATAAATTACTGGAAATATTTTTTATTTAGATTATTTTATGTATTTCTTGCAGCAAYGGAGTGCAGACATTTTCTCTCTCCTCATCACTCTTTGTAACCGACTTTTTAAGGTGTTTTACCAAAAAAAAGCGTTCCTGAAAGGCTCCATTAAAGAAATGCTGACACATTATGTTACAGTATGTTACAGTATCTTGGGTTCTATCAGTCACATTTCATTACTTTTACATAACACGGCTCTATTGATGCAACCTGATGTGACATGTCACACTGCAGTGTCAGCGACAAACTTGGGCTGCAAAGTTTTCATCCTCAAAACCACTGCCTTGACAAAACACAGGAGGAATGGCTACACGAATTCTTTATTTATCACCACAAATAAATAATTTAAATTATGACTAACGCCACGCCTAAGTGTTAGCAAACAATTCCCTGCCACGTTTGTGCCCACTGTGTGCAAAGTGGGCAATTGTTGGAGTATTTTACTACTGGCACATCTTTATTCAGAACATCCAGAGGTGTCTGGGTCAACAGCTTCCTATTTATTCAAATYTATATTGACTAGCTTCAGAAGGCAAAGCTGACAAAATGATTAATTAGACTTTATAACTCATTGGCAGCCTGCAGTTTAATAGAATTAGCAGAGCTTAAGTTCATCTTTAAATACCATGACGGTTTTCATTTTAAAAACGTCAAATTACATTTTTCAGTCAGCACCAAATACAAGATGACTTATTCCAAACTTATGGGAAACCCAAAAGGTACYGTGTTCAGTACAGGATTTTTATCACAATTGAAATCTTTAGGGAACTGATTTATCGTTTTCTTTTCCCCACATTAAGCAGCTGCACTCCTTGGATGAGCAGCAAGTTGACCAAGTGCAAAAGCTTTTATTGTGCTGGCACGTAGGATTTTTTGGGATCTATTAAAGATTACTTATATTAGACAATTTAAATTATTTAAATTCGACAAAAATACTGTCAAATTCTACAAGGTGGAAGTGAAACTGTTACCAAATTAGTAGTAATGATGGCATTTTGGTCTTAAAAGTAAAAAGGTCTATCTGGCCTTCAACAGGGGACATGACTGTGAGGGGTGTCACACCTGCTTGTTTCCTACAGTCCAAAGCACATAACACAATCTCAGTTTTTTAAGAGGAAASTGTCATTTTTATGGACTGCAACACAAACCTCACTGTATTTCAGATATTTTGAATTAAAAAAGAAAATAAAATGCACATGGAGCACCTTTCATGAAGACAGAAATATAGCCATAACACTTAAACAGGCTTCCAAGAAACTGTGGGGCATTATAGAAGCATAACAATATAAAGTTCATATATAAATATGCTGGAAATTCACGGAAAAGTTGCATATATTCCCATCAGATCTATCTAAAAACTAGGTATAAAGCTGTGTATGTAATGAGACTGGAATTATGGTGATTCCATTAATTGGCAGGGAATTATTTCCAATGGAAAATCATATCCAACATTTGGAAAGTGTGACATTGCATTTCTGCAGGGTTTACACTCCCTTCTCAGTGATGAGTATGAAGGCTCAGTCTAAACACGCAGAATATTGGGGACAGACCTGGTTTGATGTGCTGACCTAAAGAAAACTGAAAACCCACAGAGCTGCAGTTTCAGGGTGTGATCAGACAATCCATTTTTCTGCAACACTGATGGAATTCCCTTCTCACTGGGAACTGGGAGGCATTTTCTGCACAGACAGAGTGGAAGGAGAAGGTTGTGATGGCAGGGAGGATGGCCAGGTTCTGTGCCCATCCATGATTCTCATTAGTGACAGTGACACGTGGATAAAGAAAACAGATCCCTGGAGAGGAAATGAAATAATGAAATGAAATGAAATGAAATGAAATGAAATGAAATGAAATGAAATGAAATGAAATGAAATGAAGCAGAATTTTGCAGGTTGGGTTTTCATCAGGAGCATCACAAGTCAAGAGGGAACCGAGAGATGCAGCACAGGAACAGGCTCTGCCTGTTAGCAGTGAAATATCTGCATGTGAATTTTATAGAAAATGCCAGCAGACAGGTGTGATGGTCCTTCAGGAAGAGGTGATTTTCCACTCAGATGCATGTGCATATTAACTTGTGTAGAGCTGTGCAAATGAAGAAGGCAATCTGTAAGGGGCTTAGAGCAGGAACCCTGAATGAGATTGAAAAGAGCCAATTCAGCATCAGGGGATCCATGGCTGATCATAGAGCCATAACGAATAACAATATCCCTCTGATGTTAATTAGCTGCACTTGATAAGGCCATGATAGAGCAGCTTTACAGCAGTAGAGTAAGGAAAATCAGAATCTCCATAAAGCTTTCAGAATGCTCAAACAAATAAGGATTTTTTGAAAAGCAAAGCAAAACAAGAACAATACCAAGGAGCCCCCAATTCATTGGATCATCATAGAAAGAGGAAAGGCTTCATAAAAAGGAGAAACAGAAATATCAGAGGTACAATTTTGACAGAAACAGCTACGTTTTTTTAAAAATACTACTCTAATACTACTCTTAGCCTGTTTTATAAGCCACTTTTTACTTTCCCAAAGCCCAACAGGGCATGAACAGCTTTACCTAGTCTGGCAAATCATCACCATTCAAACACTGAACTTGCTCCCTGCTCCTGGATCCTGTTCTTTGCTGTTTGTGCTCACTCACGTCCAGCCAGGCATCAAAGTTCTGCTTTAGTGTGAGGCTTAAAAGCCCTGAATCCATTCTAAATTTCCATTTCAATTCTAAATTTTCATTCTAAATTTCAATCCATTCAGGATTTATATTGATGTGGAACAGTTGCCCTGAGGACAAGCACAGTAGGGGACTCTGCTGATTCGCCCCTACCTCTTGGTGTTTTTGGARAACATTTCCCTGCTGCTGCCTTGGCAATCCCATGGGATGGCACAGCTCAGTGTTACAGGGAGAGGAAGGGGAAAATACACAGGTGAAAAGCAGGGGAAGAACAAAGGGATAAAACCATTCCATAAATAACCCAACTAGAATCGGCAAAATATTTCACCGAATGAGCTCCGTGTAATGCCCAAAACTCTACTRAGCCACACTTTCAGCCTTGATTTTATAGATAAAGTCTTCAGCTTGGTTAATTTTGTGAGATACCAGGTTACAAAACAAGCCAAAAYGATCTTAAATATCAASTYCAAATKRAATTTARGGTAGAAAAACCTCAAAATTCATAGTGTTAAATGTGAAGCCCATGTTAAATTTCTGTGTGATTGTGTTTGTAGCATTAGGTTGATCAAAAAATAAGAAAGCAATCTTACACATTTCCTATTARAAAACCCAAAMCCCCCAAAAACCAGATCATGCTTTGATTTAGGTTCTTATCATCTGATAGCCTTAACTTCATGGCTATGTAAGAAGATGGAAGGAATGATTTATTGTTGACTGTCATTCTTTCTGGAGATGAATAATCTTCTTCYTCAGTATTAAAGTGGCTTTCAGGCAAATCAATCAACCATAGATCATGTCATAAGACTGTCTGCTGATGTTAATAAAGCATTTGGTAATAAGGAGCTTTATGTGTTGTATTTATAGACACAGAAATGCTATAATGTCCTCTTTAAAAAGGGGACAGCTTGCCTGTGGCATTGTTTAAAAATGAAGTTTAACACACAAGTTTCTTCATTCTCCAGCATATTTTATGGGCAGGAGAGCAACAGTTTGCCAAAAATGCTGTCTCAAAGAAAGGGATCAAGTGAGGGTGACAAAAGCCAACTGAAGGCACACACTGAGTAATGGGCATCGTGTAAATTAATTATGGTATTTCACTTTTATTTAAAATTAGCATTCCTCTATATCCTAATGTTCTTTTATAACCCAAAGATTGCCTTTTAGATTATAAGGAAGAGAGAGATGAATGTGGAACAGCACGTATGTTAAAGCTTACTTTAAACCTGCCTTTTCTTCGTTGTATATATCATAAAATGACAAGATAATGGAATGTCAGGGCTGCAGAACACACAACATTGCCCTCTGGAACTCCAGCACAAGCACAGAGTAATTTCCAGGTCAGGTATGCTCAGAAGTGGGTAATTTAAATTATCTATGAATTCTTTCCAGCTGCTGAAAATTCATTACCTCCATATCTCCAATAATAAGGGAAAATGACATTTACTGCAGAATTTAAATATTTAGAGGAATGACTGAGTAATGACTTATGGTCATCAAATACAGTTTTGTAATTGAACAGTGAAGGAGTAAAGAATTAGAAGTACATCAAGAGACTTCTGGGAAACAGAGAAAACGAATTCTTTCTAAATCCTGAAATTTGGACTTAAATTGTTTGCACATGCCAAATGTCAAACCCTGCAAGGTGATCTCAATGGTTTGGACACACCAATCTATTATCACTTTTTGAGTAGAGGTTGGATATTAGGGTATAGCTTAAATAAATAGCATTAAAATAAACTATTAAATAGGATTCCTCATATTTAAAAGATTCCTCAGAATTTTCTGACTGGCACAATCAGGTCTAATATTTGCAGTGAGAGGGATATTGGGTTGGAGTTTGGGAGTGAAAAGCCAAAGCCAGGAGCCCTGACACCACAAGTGGAGATGGATAAAGCACAGCTAAAGCAGCAACCACGTCAGGAAGTTCCTTGTAGCACAAAAAATACAACTTTGAACCCCAGATGGTGGAAAATCAGATATTGAAGGATTCAAAAGCTCTCTGCAGGGCCATTGAAATGGGCAAATAAAGTGATCTGGGCAACTCTGAGTTTCAAGCTCACAATGAACGAATTTAATTGTTGGTATTCAGAGATTAAGAGAGTGCAGTGAAGAAACAGGACGAGATGATGGATCATTGATCAATTTGATCAGATTTGGAGAAATTATGGAAAAAGCAGTTGTAGAAACAAAGAATTGTTAAGATTGGGAAAGACTCTAAGATTAGCAAGCCCAGCCACCAACCCCAAGCTCACCACGTCATATTTACTCTGCGATGCTGCAAGTCATGAAATTCCCTTGTTTAAAACTAATAATAACTTGCTTAAAAATTTCATTGCAATAATTGAATTGTAATTCATGCCCTCCCCTCGCCCCCCTTTTAAAATTTTATTTTGCTCCCCATTTTCCTTCTAGATCTTGYAGTGGGCTGGGATTGAGTCCTGTGAGGACTTGGTTGAAGCAGCCAGTTCGATTAGTTACCTGGTTATAGTGGGGAGTTATTTCCCACCCTGATGGCACTGAATTAGATTGCTGAGGTACAACCTTTACAATCTGTCACCTCTCCAGATCTTTTAAGTGCCGTTGATATCATCCCAGAAATTTCAATCACTAGAGTAGGAATAGCTTTGGAAATTATTGATGTCTATAATAAGGTAATATGTCACAGCAACAATGTCATTTCTGTATGGATTCCAGCTGGTGTAGGTATTAGGGGAAATGAAATGGGAGATAAAGCAGTCAAAAAAGCTTTGCAAAATAATTCAGAAGTCATTGAGAAAGAGAATTCGGTCAGTCAACAAACAAAAAAGCAAMGCCAAACAACTAATCCTGGCAGCTGAAGGTTAAAAAAGGGTAAGGTCATTTACAAGAGAAGAATATTCTGCTGCTGTGCCCAGGTCCCAAACCCCACAGAAGTGGCAATAAAACAGTGCCCAAGAACCCAATGTGTGAGCACTCATCACMCCGAGGGGCTGCAGTGCCCTGGCTCGGGTGCAGGTCCCTACAAAAACATCCTCACCCCGAAATTCCTCACTGGGAACTCATCACAACCCACAGAATATTGTTCAGCAGTGCTCAGCACTTTACACACCATTTCAGAAACCTAATATCTGTCCAAGTAGACATGCTCTCTTATTTGAATAATTTGTATAAAATCCAAATACAGAAGACCTAGGAGGAATGAAGAATCAAATTGTACCTTACAGCTTGCAATTGCTGGAGCTAAAACTATCTAGAAAGTCATATATTTGTATTTTTTTTCAGCTGAAATTTAAGTAAAATATTAATACCATGTAGTTTACAATATATGCTTTCTTCAATGATTTTATTTACCTTTCTAAAATAGTTAAAATGGTATATTAAGCTCATCTAAAGGAACGCTGGATACCTTTGCAGTAATAGCCAGGAAAATTGAACAGCACTGTCTAAAAACACACTCCCAAATCAATCCTCTGACAATGAAAATCAGGGTGCAAGGACGCAGACAGGAACCTAAATACAGGTGCAATGTGGATTTTTTGGAAAAGACTGGAAGGGTCATGTCAGAGCACAGTCCTCTTCACTGCTGAAGAAATGGCACATTTAAGGGAGAGAGACAGCATTTAGGGACAAGATCACCAATAGAAACACAAGATATTAAAAACTTGCATTTGTTTTTAAAATGAAGGAGTGGGAGCTGACACCTCCCATGTCAATGCATCACTCTCAGTGCCCTTATTGCAAAACCAAAGATTTTCCATCATGGAAATCTTAATAAACGTTTAACCATCAGCTTTGGCCTCTTTTCCTCTTTCTTGCATTTCTACACACAGGGGCAGGAAAGAGAGACCGATGAACAAAAGTGGACAAATCCTCATGACTTAAAAATCTGGAGATGGACAGTTGGGTACTGCATAAATCACCTTTTTTAAAAATCGATACATGTTTTAATAGGAGTTGAAACTTTAAAAAGAAAATTAAAAACTGAAAATAAAAGGAAAGGAAAAAGGAAAGTTGAAAATATTTTACCGCCCTCCAGTGGCAAAATGCGAGATGGCCAAGAACTGAGAGCATTTAGAGTTTTTATTTCATCATCTCTCCTCAAATCTCCCCAAAATATTCCAGCTTTTATATATTTATATTCTTAGAATCCTGTTCCTAGGATATCAACTTTTAGCATGATCTTGAGATAGTTCACTGCTTCTGGTATGGGTTTTTTTTAGGTTTTTATTTTTTTTTTTTTAAATTTCTTTTTAACTGGTGAATAGAGTAGAGCCTCAAAAACGTCTTTTGATTCAAGATGAAAGGCTGAAAACAGTGAAATGCATTGATGTCCATTAACTGAGTCACTACACCCAACATCAAAGCATCTCCAGGCACACCGAAGTTACATTCTCATGCCAATGCTGAGCCAGAAGGGTCCAGGCAAAGGTTTTTCTAAATTATTAGTAATTAAAATATAGCCCAACCTTAAGAAATACTTTCCATAAATCACTTACAGCACAATATCTTTTAGACAGCCTTTAACATTTTTTGTTACATTGCCCTTCCAACAATTAAAGTTCATCCACACCATTTTTTCATCAGGTCTAGGTCACTGAAAGGTAGCCATTCTCTTAAAGAATTTGCATCAAATGGTATTGGTTTGTTTGTTGTTTTTTTTTGTGACAATTAGGTCCACCTTTCAATGCCTCATTGAGGAGAAGGGAAATCAAACGATGCATGTTTGGAATCCCTAAATCCACCAGCTCTTACAATAAGGGATGTTATGGAATGTGGGGTAACAGCCTGCAGGATCTGTTAGGGATCACAGTGTAGGGTCCTGTACAAACACCTCTGATCCCAAAGGGCTCTGCAGGACCTGAAGCATCACCAGGTGAAACCAGGGAGGGTTTCCAGAGTGTTCCACAGCCCTGTCCAGCCTAGGGCTCAGACCCCAAATCTGCCCTTCCTGGGGCTGTCGTGCCTCAAAACACAGAACACACAATCCCAAGCCTGTCGTGCATGAAACCTGCCTGCTCTGTGGTTTATTAATTCCTCATTCAGCTGTACAAAAACATCTATAATATCACTTTCAGCCCAGGCTGTGAAATGGCCAAGGAAACAAGTGTTCAGCTCTCTGGGGAGGACCATACTCCCTCAGAACGCTCCGGTGCCCCTGCTCCAGGGGATATTCCACCATCACTCTCCTTCTGTTGAGACATATGACTGCAAACATGCTCTTCTCACGAGCAGATAAATGTTTCCTCTCAATCACAGCAAACTATGTCTGTCAGCTGCGCATTTCCTCACAGTACTTCATTGTGTGTTTTGTACGGAATTGTGTTTTTTGCACCAAATTTTCTCGCCTTATTTGAAAGGGAAAGAAAAAAAAAAACCTATAAACAACCCAAACAAACAAAAACAGTGAAAAAACCTAAGGGAAATCACCAACTTGTTTGATTTCTGTGGTATGTTACTTCTGTGAGTAGCTGAGGAGTCAGGACATACCTGCAAATAGTTGACAAAATTTATTCTTCTGAGCCCGAGCTCCTCCTCTGGAGCTCTCTGGACTCAGCCAGTCTGGGGGGAAAAAAAGAAGAATTTTTTATTTTTCTTCTTTGTTATCTCTGTATAACGTAAGCTCCAACAGCTCCTGAACTTGTGTGACAATAAAACATTAACTGTGGAGCAGGTATTGCAGAAGTTCCTTTATCACATCCCATCCATAACTGCAAACCACAATATCCCCCACAAAATATCCTTTGTGCAAACAAAACACTCTGAGATTCCAGGTACTTCATTCACAACTTCCCTGTGAAATGAGACACCAAATCAGACTTTCATTCTCCGAAATAGCTGATTCCTACTATAACTTATCCAAAAATACAGCTTTGATTCTGTGCAAACAACTTTTCTGCCACGTTTTTATCTCCTCAATCGTTCTGTCCTTGTGGAAATGACAACTATCAATTGCACCTGGGCAACACAGATGTGCTTGAAGAAAACAAAATGTCACTGCTTTCAATTACAAGGACAGCAGATAAACGTCAACTCATTACAGAGTACTTAAAGCTCGAGTCTAAACTTACTATGAATTACTTTCTAAATCTAAATGCCAATATTATACTTAGGTGTATTGATTCAGGCATATAAACCTATTTAACTCTCAGGGTCAGAGTTTGTTTTTCCTTTGTCAGGAGTGGATTTCTAAGGCAAGGAGAGCAGCAGWGGGTTTGGATAATGGGAAGAGTTTYCCTCGAGTGTTTGGCTTCATCAGGAGGTGACAAAAGCCTGGGGTTGCAGTGCATGGGGCATTTCAGTGCCTGCACCAGGACATTTTGGTATTTTACATCACGCCCAAGGCTGAAATTAGGTGCTGAAACTGATGGAAAGCAGCACTTTGACACATGAAAGTGTCAAAGATCCCTCCACCTCCTGAACAGTGGAGGGACTTCAGAACACGCTGGAAGCTGAACAAACTCCTCCTTGTACTGAGGGTTCAGAGAAGAACCTCTAAATTCACTTAATTGGGCAAGAATCCCTGATTTCATCAAACACCAGCACACAATGGAGTTTGTCAGCCACCCTTTGCCATTCCTTACGGAATTACCTGCCTTGCAAATTCTAATGAGRWYMWWARKYCCYWAAAMYCACAATTTTTATATCYCCATCCYCTCAGAAGAGGACTGTGTTGTTTTWCTTTGCCTYTGCTTCAYACTACAGAAATCTATTGAAATTACAAATTAAATTTGTGTTCTGCCAGCCAAGTCTGGTTTGCTTATAGGTCACTGGTAAGCTGCAGGAGATCTCAAGCAGTGTCTGCTAAATTTTCCTATTTTCCTTAGTCTTCTTGTCCTTTTTGCTGGAAGCACCAAAAAAGGAGTAAAGCCCCGTGAATTTGGAGAAGCACTCTGTGACATTCCAGCCCATTTTTCCCCCCAAAGGTAGCACTTTCCAGCAGAACTGAACCATGCTGAGGAACCTTTATGCACACAGCACCTTCTGAATGTCCCAAGGAGCATTTAACAGCTCTGGTGATCCAGCTCTAAATGTTCATAGCAGATTTAGTACAAGGACATTCACTGCAGCTGGGCCATCAGTTGCTGCTTCCTCTGGTTTGTCCCTGCACTCCCAGTAAATTCAGGTACAAATCCTTCAAACAGCAGGAACTGAATATTTATGGGAGGGGTTAAACAAGCAGAGGTCAGCACTTCCCACTTTGGAAGTCCTGAGCCAAAGGAGGTTTTGTTTCCTAAATCCTCTGGTGGTTTGGTTTTCTTTTCCAATCATGAAGAAAATCACAGTGGTAATTAATAGATATAGTAGTAATGAATGTTTACTCAAGACGTCTATTCTGATTTATTCTTAATGATTGTGTTTACAACTGACTTCAAAGCATCCCTCCCAACTGGAATTGCAGCCATGCAGTGAGCAGTGAAAAGGCTGTGTTTGGGTTGCTGTTATGTATTTATGGTATTGAATATGATGAGTAATTCCAGACTGGAGGTTATCATGCAGAACAATATCTTGGAACGTTTTCTCAAGGGACCAGCAGATTATTTGCCATGATAAAGTGAAGTTTTTCTGGGCTGGCACACAGGACAAACCCCTTCCATAGTGAAACACACCCTCATTTCTGCATTTCATACCTGCATTGAAGAAAGGGAACCAGAGGAAAAGCATGCAGCAAGCTTTGCATGGTTTTCATCCAGAATGGCACTTTAGGGTGATTCTTGTATTTTAACAAGATCCTGAGGCACCCACCTCATGTGGTTAAATGAACTTACTGCCCACCTGCTCTCTTTGTGGGAGATGCTGCTCACCATCACAGCCGTGCTCACTCTCCACTATATCCTTACATCACTATGAAGATGCTTTCTATTCCTAACTGAGCACTTGTATTTCAAAGGTAACAGCGCCAATCCCTTCTAAACTCACACAAAGAATTTTGGAAGGAGCCAGCAGAGGGACCCCTTCAGTTAAAAATTCAAAATCGTCCAAAACCCAACCCTTGAATCAAAACCCACAAGGGTTTTATTTAGGCCCAGGCCCAGGCAGTGTCTAAAGTAGTAAGAGCACATAAAGTAGCAATATTTCTGATACAAGACAGTGAGGTTTTAAACAAAATAATAAATTCTCTTTTTGTGTTTGTACATTTCCAATAAAAACTGTGATATTTTAAGATTATCATTCAATTACATAATATTGAGGCTGACCTGTACCCATTTGCTAAATACCACTGTGTCAGAATTAGAGTTAAGAAAATGATCTGTCTGTGTTTTATGTTTTACCTGAGAGTAAATAGGAATCAGGGCTGTACCAGGAGCAGAAACTTATTTCCCAAAGTGCCCCTTCCTTATTTAAACCATTGCCTTCCTCAGAGTTAAACAGGATGTTAAATTCCATCGGAATTCGGCCATATGAAAACAACTCCAAGCTGCAGAGAATGTCTGAATTCAGAGAGCATCCTCCAGTGTTGGAGCTGAAGCTGTGGATGAGTGGTGCTGGAATATGTACGTTTAGAAAGTGTGGTTCTGCAGCAAACATTTCCTATCTGCATCCTTAATTTGAGGGCAGATTTGAGCAGGGAGTGTGTCTTTTGCAATTGTTGCCATGGCAGCTTAGCCAGACATGCTGTTGTGGAAACAATTAATTTTTCACATTGCAGGAAGTTGGTATTTTATAACTTTCTGGTTTTTTTTCCTCGATTCTGTGAACTCCCAGAATATTGTTTCTAGTGATAAGTGGTAGCACCTTTGTAACAAACCCATATTCACATTGCAGCGTGGCAGCCCCCGTGCTTCTAGAAATTTACACTAAAAAATTTGCAAGCTATGAAATTCTGAAAATGCAAATTAAGAAAAGAGTTTTGGTGCTGTCTGCTTCACAGTGGTTTACAACGTTCTAAAACACTGATTCCGTGTAAAAGGCATGTGGGCTCTGCTTTTACACTGAGAATTAAAAATAAATCATGTTCCAACCACTACAGATTTAACCTGGTTTTGTTTCTTAGATATGGAACTCAGTAAGGTTTGGGCACTCAAAAGAGCTTTGAGGAAAAGTCTCCAGGTTTTTTATCACATGATCTTATTTACACAGCAAAAGGTAACCTGGAACCTGTGACCCCCTCACCTTTACAGGTGTGACCCTTTTACAGACAGACAAAATTCACAATCCAGTCACTCACTGTGATTAGACAGAAAACTGATAACAGGTGTATCTTTGAAATTATTTCTTAATTATGATACAAAAAATTCAATTTCGTCAATATAAGAGTGATGTTGTATAATAACAAGACACAAGGAAGCCATTTCCTGCACACAACACAATACTTTCACTGTGCCCTTTGTCTAAAAATCTATCTCCTTCCTCTTCAGGCAGTTTTGAAGATTCCTTCCTTCCCTCCCTGCAATTCCCTCCCATTCCCTTTTGCCATCTCAGTAACTCAAATCCTCCTCCAAATATTCTTACACTTGGATGGCCTGGCAGAATAAAGTGATTGTCAGCAGAAAGGGATTTTGTTTTTTTTTTTTTTCAAATCTTCATCATTTTTGATGGACATGTAGAAATTTACCTAGAGTTAAAAATCACTCTGGGAAATAAGTTTTTGATTATCTATGCCAGGGTGATGGAGAAATTTATAACTGTATCAGAATAGCAACATGGGAAATAACAGGAAACAATTTGCAGGGAATTATTTTATGACAGGACAGTTCTGATAATTTGCCGTGATAAAATTTTCATTTCGTGTTTCAACAAAAGAGACATCCTAAACATTAAAAATATACGCTCTTCTCTAGTCACAGATTATCTCGAGCTCTCTTTTCCACATTCCTAATAACTTTTGGGTTCTCCTGTTCCCAAGCACTGCCAGAAAGAAATGAAATCCTATTGTATTTGTCAGTGCATCCCCAGGAATTGTTTCCCCCAATGTGTGATTGGGATTCCACTGCACACAGATGGCAGATGCTGATTCCTACAGAGAGTTTTTGGTCACCATGTGGGGAAGGAATACAATAACTTGTGAGTTAGCTCAAAAAACTCAGTAGATGACCAGAATGTTCTGGGCAGAAGGCATATGGTCAGCAAAACTCCAAAGAAATGAACATGTTTGTGATTATTTTATCTGACTTCTCAAATCTGCCTATTTGAGAGTCTGTAAGAGCATTTCTGCAGAGGCTTCTTGCTTCATACATGAATAAAATAATATGTAAGAAATTGAGAACTTGAGGAGCTCTAAATAGCATCTCTATGTATCACTATCGATTTCAGCTGTATATATATAGTGATGTATTTTAGAATCTCCACCCACATTTCCGATTTTTGAGGTTTCACAGCAGTTTCGTAGTAAGAGCAGCTAAATTCTGGGCATTTTGGGATTGCAGAAGCTCCTCACTAGTAATTTAAATGTGTGTGACATTTCTGGAGTGCACAGTTAAAGAGAAAGGGAGGAAAATATAAACTCAGAACTATAAGTCCCTATAAATCCACATATTTTAAGGGCTGAGGTCTGACTGCACTTCAGTGCATCCTTGTGCTTGGAGAACACATCAAACCCAGCAGTTCCCGTAGCAAAAGTGTAACCAATTGACTTCCAAACACATTTAAATATGAAATTTCTCCCTGTTCATTCTCTCTGATTAAAGGCTGTCCCTGTCATCCAGCCTTTACAGCAGAACTCTGTTTTCTCTGTCTCAGCAGCAGGTGGCTTCCTTCCTTCTGTGTTAAAATTTAGGATCTACAAGACACCAAGCATTTAAACAAATGGCCTTTCTGAATGAATAAAAWTTAATTAAATGAGCAATTTTTTTTWWWAAAAAATGARTAAATTATTAATAATGGGGCAAAATGGTGTGGAGAAAAGATGAAATCTCTCCATTCACTTCCTACAGAAGTGAGTTGTATTGTGTCATCACAGTAAGGCAACAAAATCATAAAAAAACCCCAAAATGTGGGAAATCACCACAATAAAGATTTGGTTTTTTTTTTTTTGCATTATCAATCCTTACTTATGTAAAAGTTTGTGCAGTATTATCTAAACTACACTTCTCTTGATCTAATGGTAAAAACAATTTTTGAAAGCTCAGCTGGTGAGATGAACTCACTATCAATTACTTTCGAAGGTATTGCTTGGCTCTTTGAAAAATTTATTTCAATGGCATTTATTTTTTTCTCCAAAGCAATGCCATCTATTGCCTTACATAACTTTTATTTAATTTAAAATCAATAAAACGATACTCATATAACCTTGGCATTCAAAAATGACATTTCCCCTTTGTTTTTACAGTGCACACAGCAAACAAAAATCAATGTTTTATCTCTCCACGCTTGAATAAAAAGGATAATAAAGCAGCAGGCTCACAGTGCTGCATGATATTGATTATGGAGTCTCTCAAGATAAATTACTAAGATTTAAAAATTATTCTTGGTAAACCAGCACTGCATATTGTTTTTATCAGTTTTCACAAGACTGAGGGAATATGGGCAGCATTACACGAGCTAAAATACATTATATCGAGTGCAATTCTTTGTGAAACTCTTCAGTGAAAAATGTACCCAAGGAGCACATTTAAAAGTGAATATGTTTCATATTTTTTTGCTGTAGGGGAAAATGGTGCAAGTTTTATGATCAAATTCAGTGATGACACTCCAATACTCGAGCAATAAATGGAAAAACATTGAAAAGATTAGCATTTGTCTGCAGTTGTTAGCAAAAGAGAAATTTAGGACAAGAAAAAAGTTACACCCTAGGCATTACTTCATTTTTAGGAAAAAGCAGGTTTTCAAGATAGGCTTTTTTGGTGAATATTATAGTACAGGCCAGATCTACCTTAGTACTATTTATAAAGTATGTTTTGAGAAGAAAATTAAGATGAGAAATTTTTATGTGCCACATAAAAGGGGAACCTTTTCTGTCTCATCTTGAAAGGATGCTTTAACAGATTTTAAAATTTAATTCCAACATGAATGTAACTCACTCTGCAACTTTATTTTCACAGTAGAACTCTAATGAATCATTTACTGCCACTGAAATGTGCACGAAAAAACCTGAATCTTAACTGTTATAACTGAAAATGTATTAAACCTTTGACTGAGAGGAAAATGGGCCTGAAAAGGTTTCAGCAGGCTGGAAATGTTGTATTGCTGAATATTATTCTGTAAAATAAACGAAAGCTGCTATCAAACAGTCTGATTATAATTCATCTCTGGTCTCCTGCAATTCTAATCACCTGCCAACATCAGGGTATGGAAAACACAACATTGCACCTTTATCTTGCTCCTCAAAGGCCATTCTTAGCTCAAAAAAATCCC
>NW_026623505.1:0-144858 GCF_030028575.1 Malurus melanocephalus
CACCTGTGCTGAGCAATGTATGGAAAAAAGTTGGTGCCAAAGCACTCAGTGACACTGGCCCTGGCCCTTAGATTAGATAACCACGAGGATCAACAGATCAAATCTAACACCAGTGAAGCTCTGATGCTTGTCTGGCTTCTGGGGTGAGGGTGGGAGAGGGCTGCCCTGCCTGGCTCTTGTCCTCTCCCCCCAAGACAAACCAGCACCACGCCAGGCAAGGGAGCACACGGGAGGTTTGCCCCTCTATCAAACGGGGATGTGTTTTCAAAAAAAGGAAAAAATGGCAGCAAAGTTATCACTTGTGCCTGCACGGTGCAGAAATGATTCCTGAGCTCCCCTGATCCTGGGGAAGCTGCAGTGCCTCTGAGCAGCCAGGGATCCACTGCTGATCCCCAGGCTGAGTGCAGGTGAAGCCCGAGGGTCACAATGGATGGGAGGAAAGAGAGAGGAAAGGTTTTGGGGTAAATCCATTAAAGTATTATTGGAAAATATCCTTTCCACTCTCGCTGCCATGAAAGATATTCCCCCCCGCGAACTGATTCCTTGTTTTCAGGCTCAGATTTGATTTAAAGCACTGTAGACTCCTTAGATCTGTTTTGGAGTAGCCTGCTCAGACAAGCCTGCAGGCAGATCCCATTTGCACCCGCTCTTTCCTCCACCCTGGAGCAGTCCCTGTGCTGACCTGGAGGGTGATGAAGGGCTGCAAGTGTAAACTCAGAGACAACCAGACTGCAGGGCTGAGCTGCAGGGACCAGAAAATTCACCTGCAGAGGCTGTGTGGGTGAAGGGAAATCACAAACAGCCAGACAATGCAATGCAGTGTGTACCCACTCATCTCTTTTGCCAGAACTTCTATTTCCACTACTTTTAGCAAATGCCCTGGTGCATTGCAAGTCTGAAAATTCTTAGGAAAGTTCACTATTTTTTTTTATTCTGTGAAAGATTTTAATAATTAAAATATAACCTAGAAAATCATGGCAAGAGACACTTTGTCTTAGCTGTGCAGAGGAATGCCTGGGCTTGCCTTGCTTTGGACTACTCCAGATACACTATTACAAATTATTATAAGCCTGAATTAGCTTTTAWTAATTCTGGGGTTTTTTTTGTACTTTAAGTTCATAGTCTATAGACTGGGTGGTTGACATTAGTCTCACCATAGCTGTTCCATCAGCCAAAATTAGCCCAGGTTTTGCTGCCCACCCTGATCATTTACTGCTCCATGCACAGAGATTTATCTGCTCCATCTGGACATCCCTTGCAGTGGAAATGCCATGGGAATTTACTGGATTTCAATGCCACAGCCCTCCATGGTGACCCATGCCTTGGTCTGCAGGTGGCCAAGAGCAGGGAAGGATATGGACTTAATGAAGAGTAAGGAATTGTACATACAATGAAATATTAAATATTATGGACAATATTAATCTTCTTTGTTAATATAAATAAGTGGAAAAACACGGGACTCATCTAAAATAATGAACATAGATACATGCATACATACATGTATATAACTCYACTGGGTGTCATGTGCACCTTCCAAAGCAGGGACATTGGAAAGGCACCCCTTTGCCTCCCAGGGTCACAGCATTTCATGGTTACTCAGTTTGAATCCTCTCACTAAATAACTGCCAGCATGACAAKTATTTTTTGATTCCTTTCCTCCCATACGGCATTAATTTTTTAATATCAAATGTGATGCTTTTGACACTCATAGAAAGCATTAATTTGTAAATTAATGTATTTATAGGCTTTTCGGTGGAGTTCAGCACCATCAAGTCTGAATGCCCTTCAAAAGTTGCTAGGTGACACTGTCATAGCTCAGTCTGGGGAACAAATGAGAGCTCGTAATGTTGATGCARTGTGTTCATCCAAACATCCTGCTTTCATTTTGACAGAGGCTTTCTTTCTTTTCTGCAAATCACTGCAGGTTTGCTATGAGATGCAACCAAGCTCAAATTAGACTTTTTGCCAGTTGTGATCTAGTTCATAAAGCCAATGCAAATCTTTCCATGCTGTTTTCATGGAAATCAGAGCAAATTCATATATTTGCATGAGCAACAGCATTCACAGACTGATCTAGAAAAGGAACAAATTTCACAGCTTCGAACCTGAACTGCATTTATTGCAGATGTAGCTAAYCCTTGTTGTCCTGCCTGCTCTGAAATTCAGAACAGCTGAGCTGAAATGCAGCTTTGCAGCCTCCTCCACACGCAGGCAGAGCAGTTCCAAACCCACAGGAACCCAGTCTGGGTGACACAAACGTGTGTGTGTGAGTTCTGTGCTTGTGCACCCAGCAATGATGAGTCAATGCTGAAAATAGGGATCCTTAACCAGAACARGCATAATTTTCTCTGGCTCCTTCCCAATAGCTGCAACCACAATAGCTAATATTAGAGCTTTATGACAACGAAAAGGATGAAAAAAGCAAACTCCCTTTTAATTTCCCCCCTTATTTTAATTTTTTTTTCCTTAAAACAAGCAATTCCTGAWTTCTTTCCTCCCTGTTTTGAAATAATAATGATGCTGCACTGACTCAGAGTGTTCACAAGGTGTTTTCACCTGCCTGGAATTGGTGAGAAATGTGTTTCTAACAATTTCCTTTCAGGCAGGAACCTATGGAGCTGGGAAATGTCTCTCAGTGGGACTCCTCTGAAGAAAAATGGTGAGTTTGAAAAGGGACTGTBGATTGGGCTTTCAAGGCTTTGGCCTGTCTCTCATCCAGCAACATTTTTGTGATCCAAACTGGCATTGATTGGAGATGTGTTCYTGTGCAGGGTAAACAATAGCTTAAAGCAGCTGCTTTAATTAGCTCAGCTCAGTTCTGTTCTTGCTTTTCATGTCCAGATACCTCCTTCAGAAATAAGAAGCAGAAGGAAAACATCCAGGCAGAAGAAGCAGAAGGCAAAGGAAAAGAAGTGGATGGGGATTGCAAGTGGAAAATTAATGAGGAGAGACCTCATTTCACAAAACTTACATAAATCTGGGCTGCATCTGTGCAAGGAACAGTGACCCAGAAAGAGAAACCTGTCAAAATGTAGAGCAAGGGGCAGAACTTGGTAGYCTTTCCTGGTTTATGGCCACTGTGAGTTTACCTTTTCAGTTTCTGCCTCATCTTTGCTCCTCTGCAATTGCTGGGCTCAGGAGCCACAGTTACCTACTGGGAGGGTTGTGGCTGAGTGTGAGTCCAGAGAAAACACACTGTGGGCTCAGCAGCCTTAATCCACATTTATTTGGGGTTAGCAAACCTCCCTGTGCAGCCATTTTCTTTCAATCTGTTCTTTATATATAAATATACATACATTTTAAATATAAATATACACATATATACATAAATATATAATATACATAAATAAACACACTTAGCTTCTGGCCAAGAGRAATCTATTTGTAACACTGCTGCCCACTTGACTGCCTGGTGAGAATTGCTTTTCTGGAAATCCTGGGATCATTCCCAGCATAGGTGAGCAGGTAAAAATCTGTGTTTGCAGGTGCAGCAGAAGTCTGCAGAAAGTTGTTCCTGCTGAAAAAATAGTGAAATATAAAATGCTACCCGGATAGTACTAAAACTGATGGGAAATAGTTCTCATTGTTTTACAATTTAATCTCTCAATTATTGGCTATCTCCTTTCATAGACATTCCCAGAAGAAAGGGACCTTTGAAACGTTGCATGACAGGGCTGAGATTTTCACCTCTAATGCTCACTGCTTAATACCTCAAAAACAGGACTCCCCACAGTTTCCCAGGAAGACAGAGTGCTGGATCAGTATTCCAGTTTGAATGACACCCCTTGCTCACCTGCCTGTTGCCCTGAGTGGATTTTYAGAATTACCTAAAATGAAAGTTTTTGTCTTCTATATTGAGACCATCTCAGTAACACTGAGGTCCCTCTCTGGTGTTATTGGCTCTCCAGATATTAACACAGGGTTTATCTCTCCCACAACTCCTCCAGCAAAGCCAGGCTTCCCCTCRCTGTTCAGATAAAGGGATTGAGGCATCATCTGCTCTCCCCTCACACAAGCTTTCTCATGTAGCATCATCTGTTAGCAGTCAGTCTAATTCGATTGTTTCCAAAGCAGAGGGGACAGCTGTCAGCCGCCTCCCAGAATGGATTCAAAGGCTATAATCAAGAAATCTTCTCCAAGACATTGTCCAAAGCAGGTGCTTATCGCTCTTCCAAAGACTGTGAAGACAATAAACCAGTCAATTTAATCTAATGGACAGGTGCAATCTGAGTATTTAGTGTCTCGTTAATATTGACTGGAAAGACTTAAAGAAATTTGAATGCCATGGATGTCAGCTGCCAGACGGGCAGGGCAAGAAGCAGTGCTGAGAAATGTTTGTACTTGCACAAGAAGCTWATTCCAGTTTATTGTCCAAAGTGTTAACTACTGAAATCAGTAGTGTTTAAAATTCTCATGTGTGAATCTATTCAGATTTCCCCTTGAAATAATTGCTTTTAGTTCTCATAAGGTTAAAGACAATTGTAGGGATTTCTCCTCGTAAATCCAATCTGCGTTTTCTGTCTTTGGCACCAAAGTGTTCTGCTCTGTTCTGCCTCCCAATTCTGCCAGCATCCCAGCCGCTGACAGCTTAAACCCTGCTTATTCTCATTTCACAGGTTCCAGGTGGAGAAAGGGATGATTATTTCCTCTTACAGACTGGGAGGAACCACGGGGAGGCTGCTCCCACATCCTGGCAGGGGTTTTGCTCCATCAGCATCCCTCCCCATGGCAGGGAGCTCCCAAAGGACCTGTATTTCCCTATGGGAGAGAAGCCCAGGGCCAGACCCTGCTGGGGCAGGCAAAGCAGTGGTTCTCGGTGGGTTTAAGGGATTTATCCATTTTGGTTTTGTGTGCTGTTGCAGGGTTAGGTCTGGAATTTTCCAAGGCCTGTTTTGTTGCCTGTTTTAGCAGCACATTTTGCTACTGGCACCTGCATCTCTCTGAGCCCAGGACCTCTGTGCTGAGGGAACACCATCCTTGTGGGGCTGGCTCAGGACAGCCTGGGGATCCAGCAGGAGACTTCTGAWCCTCATGGCACTAATTAAAAACTGCCCTGAGTCAGCTCTGAGCCAGGTAACAAAACCAAGGGCTCAGGAGAGGGATGAATGCTCAGTAAATAACAAAACCTGTAAGACCTTGCTGTTGGGGGCAGACAGAGGGTTTCAATACACAGAGCTCAAATCTCACTGAAAATTGTTTAAAACTCCTGATGCACAGTTTCTTTCTCAGAAATACAGTCAAATTATTCATTTTCCTCTTCCCAAGTGTCTGATTATTTAGCACAGTTGAGCCATTAGAGGCTTAACAAAGAAAGAACTATACACAAGCTAATAACAGTGTTTTTACAATAAATTATCTGGTTTGCTTTTTGTGAGCTGAAACAATCTTTTCGATTCTGACAGACAATTGATTAGAGCTAGATAAAGGGTATTAAGCAGACAATATATTTCTTGAAYGTGAGTATTTAGGGGATTCTGGATAATTTCCTATTTCTTGTCAATCTTTAGAAGGATTTTCATTTATCCCTGAACAGCAAGCAGATCTAGATAAATTGTAAAACAGAGGTTTGCCCCCAAACCATTGACTTTGAAAACCTGCTTTTTATCAAACATAACTGGTTTGCACTTTAACCTATTTTCTGCTTYTTCTTAGGTAATTATAACTTTCCAGTGTGAGAATAAAACATTATTATGTGTAGCAAAAAGAACATATTTAAGGACATACTTTCAATGAAATAGTTTTCAAACTTTTGATGTTTGTGGTTGTTATCATAAAGGTTAATGATGATAGGAAGGAAAGTGAGCAGAAGGTGCTGAAACTCCTACAATAAATGAGCAACAAAGTGAATATGAAGCTTTAATGTACTGGCATTTATGTGCATCTATTATCCTAATATTTGACTAACTCTKCAAATTCCATTTTCCTTCAAGTTTTCTGCATTTTTATAACAAAAACACTGAAAAGATAATGTTTTAAAAATTGACTGATCTCATATTAGTTCTGCATTGTGATGAAACTTTTGCCATAAGCCCCCTGACTGCTATGAAATGCATCTCTTTATTTCAGATGATTTAGAAAAAGAATTGTCAGTTTCTATATATTGGGGTGAGACAGAAATCCCAAAAACCTCGACTGTAGTTACAGTGATGAAGCCACTTTAATCAGAAAAAAGGTGAAGCTGTCACACAGAAAYCTTTCCTGTTTCTCAGGAGATGCAGGTCCTGTCTCTGAGCCTCTGAAGGAGCAGAGGCTTTGCAGTGACCCCACAGGGTGCAGGGTTCTCTCTCCAGCACAGCACCAACCCCTCCTTYCATCAGAGAACTCTGCTGTCTCTTCCAATCTGCCCTTCAGGTCTGGCATGGGCTCATGAAATTGCTCTAATAAATTAGTAATAACTGATCCAAATACAGAAATGTGGCTCCCCTCAGCAGAAACCAAAGATGATGAAGYCCTCCAACAAAAAATTTTGTATTTTCAAATACTGTGATTAACAATCCAGTTTCAGAAACACATAAATATAATCTAGAGAGAGTTTATAGAGGTGCTGTAGCTGATTTCTCTGCACAGCTTTTCCTGTAGTTTCTCTGGTTGCTAAGATACTGCCAGTATTACYTTCCTCTGTGCCTTTGGGACTTGACATTTTATATTCTTTAACCCCTGCACAAGTCTCCTCCATGCCTTTACCTGCMCCTTTCCTTCTGGAAGGAGCAGGTGGGGAGTGGAGGTGAGATTTTCCACACATATGAAACCCCAGACCTCCAGATACTCCAGTGGAGCACTCCTACCTTCCAACCACTTACAATCTGGCCTGGTAATGCAACTGCTTTATTTAGAAATCAGCAGTTTTGAGGTTGTGTCATACCAGGYAATGTAGACTCTTCTATAAAAGCAGATAATTTCACCGCCTAGAGGTGCCAGAAAAACAGAGGGTTCTGATTTCCAAAGTTAACTTTCAAATTATRTGCTCAAATGCCTGATTTCCTCAATCAAAATAATGCTGACATGTAAATGGTTTGCATTTTAGTGCTCCACATCAGCCTTGAACCATCAGGAAGCCTCAAGGCTACGGAAGTTATTTTCAGGATTTTATAAACGATGCCATCCATTTTCAGGAGAGCTGAAGATGGAGTGATTGGAAGGAAACTCGTTCCCTAAAGTTCATCACTCTCACCAAGCATGATTAAACACTATATAATTTAACATTATTTGCTGATAGAAAATCAAAGCATTTGCCCCCAGCATGCTGACATTTACAGCAGTGGGGAACTTTTGCACATTTTATGCTTATAATAACAGATGAGGTATGAAATGGATTCTGATAATGCTTTGAACACCATGGAAGTCCTGTCATTTATCACAGCATATGAGCTTGCTCTGGATCCCTACCATTACTGTGATATATTTCTATACACTAAAAGTGAAGAAAAACTTTATTTGGATGACAGATAGTGGATGAATCTTCAAAACTCCAGTCGGCAAGTTCTCCTCAAGCACACCCTACTCTAGGGGGAATCTCATTTCTCACAGGGTTTGAGTCTGAGTTTTTTTTTGGTTTAAAAGACTTGGGTAGACAAATAGGTGACATAGGTTGTCTTTCTCTCCAGAGACAGACAGCTGTTGTTTGATTCTGTGAAGATATATGACAGAGAACCAGTTAAGTAATCTCAAGAAACTKCAAATAATTWTAAATTTTARTTGAATGGAAGTCAAATGCACAYRTATTGCCAGAACATTCTTTTTAAAWAAGCTGCCTTCAAAATCAGTATTAGGACTTAAAATATTTATTTGATGTGTGCCTGGACTCCATTATTGAAAAGTGCTGGAGAGTTAGAATCCTTTGGGCTCTAAATTTTAGCTTTGGTTTTTTTCATCTAAGACTAATAGCTGGAAGCACAATTCTGGTTCTTTGATGTCTCTGGACTGTATTCCTTCCTTGCTGTGAAATTGAAGATTATGAAATGGAGCAAAGGATCTTAAGAAGAGATTCCCAGAATTTATATACATTTGAAATTTCKGAGAAATCGCATTTGAATCTCTACAGCGTTACCTCCCCTCAGAACACGATTAAAAGTGAGTTAATTTTAGTTACTGCAAAAGTGTGGCCACTCCTCACAGTGTCTGCACGGAACCAAGAACACACATGGATGCTCTCTTGGCTTGTTTTACCCATAAAACGTCTTAGATGAGCACTTAAAGCCCTGAGTGACCTCTGAACAATGCTTGAAAGCTGCTTGAGAACTTTGGAAAGCTCCAGAAGGTGTTGGATGTGCTCATGCTCTTCCTTTCTCATTATTGTGCACTCCTGGTCTGGTATTTCTTGGTCCACCTCCCGCTCCACCCCACGTCCACAGGAACAGAATGAAGAGTCTGCTCTGCTCCTCAGATCTTGATTTAGTCCATGACATTASTGGTCACAATCTGCCTAAATATTGTGAGAGAGGAACCATTCAGGTTGGGCATATGTAGATGTCTTTTCTTCCTGGCAAAAGTCTTTGGAATTAAAGTTTTAACAAAAACAAAACAGACACCAATAAAACTCCAGCTGAATCCAGCTGATTTCAAATGAGTTCCACTGACCTGCCTGCAGTCTATTGATTTACGTTTGTCCTTGTTTGAATAAAAGCAGTAAATGTACAGAAGTTCCCCAAATGATCTGTTTGAGGTTAAATAGAATAATGTTAGTAGAACAGGGAGGAATACAAGCATACAAAAGGCAGGCACCATCTGTGTTTAGACTCTTCCTCCATTGCATTGGCTACTTATTGCAAATATTTTTACTGTTTTCCCTCCCAGTCCCATAAAAATTTTGTCTCAACTTTATGGTGTTGAGCAGTAATGACAACAACAAAACAGCAGCATGACCTGGTTTCTGTGAAGGTCAAAATTCAGTTTCTGTGGAGCCAAACCTTGTCCTTTAGTTATTTATGYTGATAATTTATAGGGCTCTGCTGTCCTGCTGAAGGACACAATAACCACACCAGCTCTCTGGACACTGGCACACAAAGTATGGCTGGAGGTGGGAGCACACCTCAGTAGCTGCCCTGGGAATGTGGTAAATGTGGGTGGGCCATAATCCTGGCCTTCAGTGCCTTCAGACCACAACCTCTMTGACATTTGTTGAAGAAGAATGATTCAGACTCCATTCAGTCTCAGTCTTGTTTATATAAATGAGAATAAGCAGGTTTTACACTAAACAGGCAGACAGCAAGCCCTGTGTGCAGTTATCTCATGTTCTGATAATTGCAGCAAGTTCCAGTCACTGGCAATGTCAAAAGTACTTTATAGACCTTCAGTATTATTTGGTCATSTCTCTAGATCCCACCCTCTGTGATCCTTACCTTCAAGAGTCTCATGTCTCCACGTTTATATTTTTACTCATCAGTGCCTAATCATGCCACGTTGTGCCTGCAGTCACCCTATCCCTAGAGCAAATAGCTCTGTGCTCATACACCACCTCAAACTGCAATCAAACAATTTAATTAAACATTGCAGCATCAGCCAACCAAGTGGCAAAATAGATGCAATTCATGCTTGGGAAAGTAGCTGTGCACCTTGCTCCAGCACAAAACACAGGGGTTTAAGACTGAGATATTGAAGAAAAGCAACGAACTGGATTCCTTCCTCTCTCCCACCTGAATAGTTCTGGGTTTTGGTCTGCACAGTTATTGCTGATTTGCAGCAGATGATCAGCTCTAACTGTCAGAGACATCTCCAGCTTGTTGTGTTGAGACAGGCATGAACAAGGTGTTTGTGTGTTTGCATTTCCCACATCTCGTGTTAAAAGAGAACAGAACCTGCCTGTGTTGGGACACGAGGGATGGCTCTGCAGTGACCACTGCAAGCAGCAGAGACTGAATCTGTCACTCAGCCAGCAGAACTGGCTCCTGCTCACCTCTGAGCRAGGTGCCACCTCCAGTTTGTCACTCAGGTACAGCTCTGTGTAGCTCAAAGCACTGCTTCATATCCATTGTCATTGTTATAATATTATCATAGACAGAATAAAAAGAATGCAGTAATTTCACACATGGCCCCATTATTTTAATGTTTTAGTTTCCAAGTGTATGAAATATTGAATATCACCAGAGGATACATTAAAAAGTGAGACACCTGTTCTGCTATGAAGCATTCACATTAGAATTAATGGAACATGGACCTTGACAGTATTATTAAATGTGTTTTGAAATAAATAAATAAAGCTACCTTGGAAATCCGGTTAGGTCTAAATAACCCATTTAGTAAATACACTTCCCCTCTTCCAAATAAATCCCTTAGGGGACTGGCTGTCTTGCTGTAGGCTTGCTTTCACTGGAAAAAAAAAAAAAGTTTTCCTCTTGATCTTGCTTCCCAAAAGGATGGATAGTCTCAGCTAATTTACCTCATGATCAAAGGGAAGAAAGTGCCTGTTCACCATCTTTTTAACATGAGATAGTTCATGGTGAGTGCATAGCCAGGAGCACAGGGAAGATCACTTTGCTCAGCAGTGAATGTGAGTCCTGAACTGTGGCAGTGTCTGCTCCGAGCAGGGCTGGGAGCTGTCACCCACCAGGGGAGCTACCTGAACCTCTGGGGCCAGCTGGAGTGCAGAGSCCAAGCCTTCACCCTGCTGCCTTTTGTTTCTGTTTATTTCAGCTTTCTCTCTCCTCAAGRATCAAGGAAAACCAAGGTTTTCCTCTCTGTTGCAAATCTCCAGATAAATTCATCCATTGGACCATTTGTCTCATCTACCACACAACAGAAGTAACATTTTTTAGGTTTAGCTATAGAATTATTTAAGGCAGCCATGCAAAATTGGATTCTTTCTTTCTTTTTTTAACTGAAGAAACTATTTTTAGTCAAAGCCTAGAAACTACTTGGAAAAGGAGTCTCCCATTTCTGTCATTCCCTGACATAGCAGGAACTCCAACACTAAAGAGCTCATAGGTATTATTTTGTTGGAGGTCCGAATCAATTCTTCTTTCCCTCCTTACCTTAAAAAGACTGTCCCCTCTGCCATTTCTGACCTTAAGCCCAGCTATCAGGACAAAATGCACAGTAGAACCATTTTGCACAAACTGTGATGAGAAAACACGAAATTAATTCTTGGTCTTCAATTCAGCAATGCATAAACCAGCATTCAATTAGGAAATCTTCCAGATCTGGTTAAACATAACCTGTCTGGCCCCTTGCACATTGAGATGAATTTGTCACCCAGTTCTTCTGATAAGCATTCCTACTAAACAGAGGAGCAGCCTCTGGAAACGTGGGTTTGCTGCTCATGGATGAAATTAGGAAAAGTGCTCCTTCGCCTCTGTTTTTGTCCTCCCAATGACACACCAAGTCACGACCATATTACATTTATTGCTATAAAACACTTCACATTTTGTAATAAAGTGTGTAAGGAAYTGACATTTTTAAGTTCAAAGGAAATGGACCATTTAATGCAAAAACATGGCTATGAATGGTAAAGGCTTGATCTTCAGGCTTGTCACCCCAGGTCCATTCCCAGCTAGTGAGCAAACATTTGAGCAATCTCACACTCCATTAGCAATAATCTCAGCTACACCTAATTTCCTTCATTTTGTTCATCATGCAAAAGAAATCTCTTTCTGAATTGTTTTACAGCTGACAATTAATAGTTTAACAARTGGAGTTCTACATATGATCTTGCTCTTGCTACCAGAAATCCCAGTGGCAGATATGCTACTCSATTTTGCCTGTGATGCTTCAAAGCAAGAACTTGAAGACTGGATACAGTAATTATTATAATACACAAAAGTTAAATTAGCATTTGCTAAATAGGTTATTAGACAGATCACGTRTTGTAATGGTGGTAAATAGCTAAATACAGCAGGTATAAAAAAGGCTAAAAACCTATTAAATCAGAAACAGTGGTAGATTCACAAAAGTACAGATGGCTTGAGTTTAAAACTAGGTAAGATTTCATCCCACATCGTGAAGAAAACTTGGGAAATGRTCTTACTAGTCAACATTTCTATAAGAAATACCAAAGTCACCTTTCATTGCATTGCAATAAGTAGTGATGATGGTGACATCTTATGGTTTTTTTCCTGCATCTTGTTGCCCTGAAATACCAAAAAAGGGTGAACATATTATGCATATTTTGGTCATTTTACACCATGTACTTACTGCAATGTGATTAGTGACCTTCATATAKGGCTTGTCAAAACCTCTATTATTGAGATCCATCAACTAATGAATGTGACCAACTGTGGGGAGGAGCATGATTTATACTTGATTGAATGCAGCAGCASCACATAATAATATAGGGTATGGAAGGAAGAAACTGAATTTCTAGATGAAAAATCAGGGACAACTTTAGAATTTTAGGACATAAATCCTGGAATGTGACTTGTTATATCTGTCTACTTTTGTAGGTATGCAGAAGTTGACTCCACTTATCACTGAGTTATCCTGGCAGTTCTTGTAGCTCAGTATTTGTATTCTTCTTCTTTATAAGCTCATTTGTCCTTTTCTTAACAGTATCAGGTCAAACCACTACCTGCATAAAAATTCTAAGCTTACTCTTCCGGGGAAAACAGGCTCTAGACCTGATATTGTTGTATGCATAAAGTACATATATTAAAACCTGTATCATTCTTTAGTGTCTTTCCATTGCTGTTATTCTGCAAGTACCTTTAGCACTTGGAGGTAACAAATTTTTTCACACAGAATTATAATTTTTAAGTTAGCAAGCACTTTTGAAGATTTTGATAGTAAAATCTAGAGTGGGATGCATTGCTTTAAGACTTGGTTTAATAAAGAATGTATTCTCTTTCTGTTACCTCAATAACATAATAATAACAACAACACTGAAACCTCACAAGTATTCCCTATTAATGTGATACAAAAATGGTTGAAAGGAAGTAATTGTGCAATTCTCAGCAATGGTGTGTGATGCTCATGTGATGCTCCTCTAACACGACCAAGCCAGGAAGATCCAGACATGCAATGACAAACCCAGACCACGATGCATTTGGGAAAAGTTGCATATTAGAGTTGCTATTGCACTACTCCACTTGCCTCCCCCTCCATTTCCAGTGAGCACCATGCCTAAGCATAAATAGACTTTTTATTGTCCCTGTGGTGTCCTTTTACACATGGGCTGTGGGTCCTGTTTCTGAATGTTTCTTCAGAGTGTCACTGAACTCACTGAGCGCCGGTGGCTGCCGTAGTTAAAGTTGTTGGGGTAATCTTTAGTCAGTTTGCCACCATCCTGCCCAGGAGCTGTTTCCCTGATGGGCACAAGGGGATGATGGCCAGAYAAAGGCCCTGCTGAAGAGTCTGTAGCAGCAGATTCTTCCTCTGCCCACCGATTAAAGAAGCAGAAGCCTTCCTCAGGTGTCCGTCTCCTGAGAGGGTTCCCTTCAGAGGCAGAAAGTCCCTGGTTTTCTGTGTGCCTGTGAGACACAGCTGCTGCTGCTGGGTGTAGAAAGGGTGATGCACATAAGTGGCTGATGCTTTGGTCAAGGTCATCATTAGATGCAGGTGATGCCACTGSTGCACCAGAAGGAGCTTCTTTTCTTGATCTCAGTTTCTGGATTTCAAGATCCTGTTGCCCCTTAGGAAGTTTCTCTACTTGCTGTGCCTTCAGAACCAGAGATGCTCCAAAGGTTCCTCTTAGAGCCAAAATAAAGAACCTGATGAAGGACAAAGAAAATGCATTGTTTTACCAGTGGTCTCCTTCAATAATTTGCATCACATATCCCAAATCCAGATACTGATTTTCCACTAGACACCTGGTAGACACCTTATACCTGGCAGATGAAAGTTGACTCCTGGATCTTAACACAACCTTGACTATACACTCACCTTGACCTGTGCAGAGTCAATTATATTACATATGATCATTTGTTTATAACTTATAATTACCTGGTTGCTGAACAGTGAAGAAAAATAGACAAAATCTCACCGAGAGAGGCAATATTTGAAAAGATTGGAGTTGTATTTATACTGCTAAAGAAGGGATCTTAATTTGTTAGGTAAGAAAAAAACAGATATTAAAAAGGTCAGSTTTTGGATTTGTTCAGAAAGCAGCAACAAAAAAGTGTCCTACCTGCCCTTTGCAGGATAGAGAATTTATGTAACTAAACATTGTGTGCTGTGWGAGAGAGCATGCATCTTCTCTCCATGTCATGCCAGCTTTGTGGGAAAACCAAAGCCTCTTTCAAAGCATCTTTTTATTAGGATTTGACCTTTACATAGGTGCCTCAACATGTATTTTAAAACAAACATGAGTACTKTGTGAAATTGCATTGAGAAAGCTGCCATCCTCACATCCTCCTGCTAAATGTGGGCACAAACAAACAATAACAAGATTAAAAAGGCTAACAAGTGCAGAAAGGGCTTTTGAGGCAATGGATTTCTCAGGTTTGCACAAGCAGGACTGGGTGAACCCTTTTTGCTGTGACTGTGCTCAGGTGAGGAGCAGGCAGCACAGTGAGAGGGACCATGGAATGGAACAAAGAATTCAGTGCATTTTAGCAAAGAGGGGTTTCACCACTGCTGTGATCTGCTGGCACAGCTCAGTTGTAGCAGAACATGGGAGCTGGATAGTCTGTGGATGAAAGACTCTGCAGGAAATAATCTRGGGTTCTTGCACGGAGAAACAGCAGCACTCCAGCTTTGAAAACATGAAGATATAACCCTTAAGCTCAGTAACCTGCTGAGGCAGCAAGGATCTCAGCTGTGCTGAATTCCCAAGATGGAGACACGAGTTCTCTAACCACGTGTTAGATGCAGCTCTCAGTAGAGAGCTCAGGGTCAAAAATGACACTGTGAATGAGGGCTGATAGGAAAACAAAAATCACACAGGAGCAAAACAGGCTGGAAAAGGATGCACTGCCTAGAAGACATGRGACCTTACTGAACTGTGTTGCTTATTCTGATCTGAACTTATATAATGTAACATGAAATCACAAGAGCATCTCAACTCAAATGGGAAAATAATAATAATAATTTGAAGAAAAATACCATCTTGTCTTGAAAGGTTCCTWTTCAAGGCAAAGTTAAGGCTCAGATTCTAATGCCTTAAAGCACTTACAAAATCGGATACTAAAAATATTTTCCTGAATTTTGTAATACCAGTGTGCTGCACTGCTGCATGGGAATTAGGAGGAGAAGGAAACTAGTAAGAGAGTCAAACTAACCCATTTCTTTCAATGTCCAAGCAAATAAAAAATAAAACTTGAAATAAATGGTGCAATTCCAACAAAACCTCTGCTTAAAGAATTAGTAAGGTATTGAGCACCAAAAGTAGTAAGGTTCTCATATACATTCATGGGAACAGAATAATTATGTTTTGAAACCAATTATTTTCAGCAACACATCACAATAATTACCCCACTCCAAATATTATCCAGTCTCAATTAAAGTTATCTTTAACAGATCCGATTTGTTGCAATACAGAGTAAAACTAAAATTCTGGATGCAGTAAATTTTTTTCATACAGGAACACTCATAAATTCAGCTTAGTAATGCACCATAATGTGCTTAAAAACCAGAATGTATTTAGTAACTCYCAAACATACAGGAATATTTTAAAGACTTGCTTCCAGTCTTGATCAGCTCAGCAACATTTTGTTTATGACAATGAACAATTATGTAGCAGATATGTATTGGTAAACTTTGATGCACCCCAGAAAGAAAGGTTTTCCTGATGGGAAAATAAAGCAGAATATATACAGTGACTCCTCTAGGGTTATATAACTGAAAAATGAATGGTTCATGAACTGGAAGGTTGAACCCATCTGATTTCCACACTGATCAATTATCCCTGTGCAGCACACGTGCCTGACTCATCCCATAGCTGTACACATCGTTATTGTTCCTTCACTCACGTGCCCACAAATCCAGAAAAGGAGAACAGAGAGGAAAACACATCCAAACCTGGGCAAGAGCGCGATGGCYGGGGTGATGAGGCACAGCAAATAGAAGATGGGGTCTGTCAGCTGCCTCTCCATGATCCAGTAGGGGTTGGAGGGAGGGTTGCAGAGCACGCAGGCAGAGTTGTAGATCAGAGAGAAGATGAGGTAAAAGGCCACACTGCAGATCATGGTCAACAGCTGGAGCAGGGTCTGCAAGAACAAGTGCACGAAATTAGGGGATGCCTGTGAGAGCCTGGCTGGGGGAAAGCCAGGAGGAGAAAAAGGCATTTGGAAGGGAGGCATCTAACAGTGCATTTTACTGAAATCAGTAGGAGAAATAACCAGAAATGAACTTTGAAAACAACAGTGAATACAGTTCTCTAAGTAAAACATCCTGATATATTGAGGTATGCAAGTGTTGTGTACTGTCCTGTCCAAAGGCATGGTAAAACAAATTCTGTCACTGTGCACATRAAACAGTTAAGCTGGAGCTAACACCAAATTCTGGCACCTTGTGAAATCTCAGTGCACCTGTTGCTTGCTTTTTGTGACCCAGAATTCAGGCAAATGACTCTGAAAGAGAATTTCTTGCCTACACAGGATGCTATGCTCACAARAAAACAACAGTGTTGAGAGCAGGACAGGTCAAACACATACCCATGTTTTCATTTCTAGAGCCTGGTGCAGGAGAATGGTCAGGAGGGAGATGGTGTTGATGGGGTTTCCAAAGGAAAAMACCTCTATGTCAGAGTCCTTGTACATCTGCAAAACAGGCAGAGAGACTGATGGACCCTGACTATTGAGAACTGGATTTTCTACTTTCAAGGAGGATGGGAGAGTGAGAATATTAATGAGYCTGTTACTTACCAAATAAGGGACAAAGAAGCAAATGAGGCTCTGATAGAAGGCATCCAACATCGTAATAATAAAAGTTGACAGGTTGTATATCTGCAGGAGTTTATAGATCACAGTCATTATGATGGGACACACATATCTAGCCTGTCCTGCAAACATAATTGCTRCCTGTTTTTCTTCCATTCAGACAGCTGATTATTGCTGACTGTTCTCCCTCCATGAGTAAATGCCTCCTGAGGCAGCTGATTAAACCAAAGGCTTATCTCTGCACAGGCATTTTCTCTGTGTTAAGTAAAGATAGACCTTAGGAATATTAACAAGTCAACCAAGAGCYTTAAAAGCTGAATTTCATCAATGTCGCATCTCTTCCCAAAGGATCTTCTTCCTCAAATTCTTTATCAAAGCTCTTTCTAGAGCTACAGAATTGGTCAAAAATCCTGTCTTCTATCGAAACACTTACTCGTGCCATTTTAATTTGACCATTTGTCATATTTAAACATAACCAGTGACCTATGGGGTCACAGCTCCCATAGAGTGGGATGCATTACTGGAGTGGCAGAAGGTTGGGRGCTCCTGTTGTTTTAACGTTCCAAATAAGTCTAAACTCTTTTCTTCCTTCCCACCTTCCTAAACAAAAAACCCTCTGGTCCTTTGGATTATCAAGCGGTTATTTCAGCAATCATGACATACCTCTGAATTTTGCCCATTTTTGTACAACTCAGGCAAACCTAGGAGTGTTTCTGCAGAAACATCTTTATCCAGGACTCCAAAGAGAAGGGGAGGCACTGAGGTGAAGAAGAGGTTGAAAAAGATCATCTGCCAGTAATCTATCATGGTGCTGCCTGAGAAGCCACAGAAGAACTGGTACCAGAAGAGCAGGTTGACGTAGCACTGGGGAGAAGCAAACAAACACACAATTCCACCTGGGAAGTTTATGTGGGACATTGGTCATTAACAGACTCTCCTAAGAAAACACAATTTTGGTTAAGGGCCTTGCAATTCATTCCATAAAGCAATATATCTTAAGGGCCTGTTCCACAGTGATCTSCTGTGATACAGCTTTTTAAAAGCCATTAGGTTTCTTTAAGAACACATCAGAGAATAATTAAGTAAACTGTTCACAGCCCTGAGCAGCAGATTTTAGAATCCTTTTACAAACTCGTTGTCCATGCAGAATCAAAGGCCTGGTGCTCCCTATTGCTGCTGGGGAGATAAAAGAACAGCAGCATCCCAGTCTGGAGAACTATTTCACATTCCAAATAAATATCCTTTGAACTATAAAAGGATGTCCAATCAAAAAAAAGAAAGMGTTCATTTTGCTACAAATTTTAGCAGTGATAAGAAGTAATCCTTATTCARAATTATTAAAAACTCCACAAGAAACAGATACTTTGAATTCTAAGTAAATAGCCTTTCATGCTCAGAGTGTATTTCATGTCAAACGGACTTGTTTGCTCAGTCTTGTAGAAACTGAATTACTACATTTTTTTCCACTTTATATTATACTTCAATGCACAGCTCATTTGCATATACATTAAATTTTTAATAAAAATGCCAGGTATGACTGCATCATCACTTGCAAGTGGTTCCTATCAAAATTTAGAGATTTCACAGGCAARAAATTCTTAGTGCAGACTCATCTTCTACATTCGAGTGCTAATAATCTGATCTTCCTTATGCAAATTTTATTTTGAGGCTCATGGGTATTACTAATAAAGTTTCTTGAGCTACCATATAAAGTTACTAAGCCTTGAGTCCTTTTCCCCTCTGGAATAATGCTTTTTCAAAACCTACTTAGAGCCCATATTTTCCTCAATGTTCTCTGCAGCACTTTGCTAAGGAGGAAGGAGTGTATTATAGTTCCCTGCAAAGTGAAGAAAAGCAAGCTGTAGCTTCATAAAAATTAACAGTATAAACTGCAAAACCCAAAACAAACCAAACAAAAAAGCCCCCAGCCCTCGAATTAATCTTTGTTAGGATGAAAACTTCATAATTTTAATAATCTTACCACATTTTTGTAGAAAAAGTAAATCACCATCTTAGCCAGGCGAGCATAGCACCAATGTCCATGGACGAGAAGGAGCTTTTTGAGGTGYTTAAATCTGGATATTGCAAAGTCACTGGCCATCACAGCCTTTGGGAAAAGGAACAGAAGGTCATTTATAATACATTCTTTTCATGCTGTATGTAATGGAATTTGTACATGGGTGTTGAAACAATTTTCTACTATTGACTATTGTAAAAGAAAGAAACCAACAAACTAAACCTCAAGAACATAGTTAGGACTTTCTATCCTTGCAGAACTCTCCATTTAAGGAGAAGGAGGAAGGGGGATGTGTGGGAAAGAATTCAGGGCAGAAAAGAGTGGAAGAGAATCCACAAATCCAGGAAATGCAGCAGCTGAGGGGATTCAGAAACCAGATGCTCCCCGAACACTGGACMGACATCTGCTAATTTTCCAGGCTCATGAGCAAACACAGGTTTGTCCACGCATGCTAATTGCTGGCTCAAAATGCTCTTTTTCTTTGGCTGGACCCATAATTATGAACTGCATATTAATTTATGATGCCAACTTGCATTTTTAAGATGACACTTGAGCGTGTAGGGCTGCTATGAAGCTTATTAAGCCGCAAGGGACTACCTGACAAAAGAGGAAAGGAAATAAACTGAGAGGGTACCTGCATGCCTTCCTGGCCAGATATTCCAATTCCAACATCAGCTGCTTGAATCATACTCACATCGTTTGCACCGTCCCCTAGGATGGGAAGACRGGAGGGGAAAATAAAAGTGTTTAAYACAGWGTGCTTGTATCAGAAGAAGRAAATAATCCKAGCTATGCTGATTATCTCAACCATTCTGTACTACCCTGCATCTTGATCAGATGAACTCACACTTGGAATGAAGCAATCATGACCTCTGGGCTCTGATCTTGGCAGGAATATCCTCCCTCCTTCCCAGGAGACCTGGCTCCCCCAGGGCCAGCCCAACACTGGGACCAGCWGGGTGGTGACAGAGCCACCCCAACACCATCCACATCTGCATTGCTGTGTTTCTGCTTGGCCAGCTCCATATGGTCAGGAACAGGCTTTGCAACACCCYGCTTCCCTGAATTCTTTGAATTTATGACAAATCTGATGGCAGATGACAATGTAACAAGCCAGTTTTAGGAATTATTTTGCTCATTTCAACTTGCAATATGTTAAATACGTAACCAAATTTCCAGGGAAAGAACAGCCATGCTTGCTGCTTGCAGTGTGGAGATTGTAAATTAGCTTAGCTGGTAAAGTAAGCGAAGCAGAAGGCTGAAAACTTATGTTTTGAACTGTAAAGCAAAGCAAAAAAAATTTAAAATACAACAGGCTCTTCTTTTTCTGTTTGGTCCACAAAGGTGTATTTTTTTAGCCTGAAGTMATCTAAATCAATTCTGCAAGGATTTTAGTGGCATCACTTACCAAAAATGAGGCAGAAAATTCAAAGCRTTTCATATTATTTGGAGGTAAAAGGCAAATGAGTCAGTGCTTAATACCACTCTGGAGATARCTCTGTTTTCACCAGTTGGGAAAATCTGACAGGAAAAGGGTTTTATAAAAAGACCAAATAGTGACTACTCTTGAGCGCTTTCCAGGCCCAAAGCAAGAACATTCCAGAGGGAATATGTACTTGTGTTTGTGCTGATGTACATGAAAGGGACTGCCGGGAGATTCTGAATTTGGAGTGCCTTCATCTGGTTTAAAGGGGGGCCAGATACGCTCAGTGAAAGCTGAAGAAGGACTTTTATATGGGTTTTGATCAGGAAGGATTGTTCAGAGCTGTTTGTTCCCTGCATCTATCTGAGGCACAAAAAACCAGCCCRTACAATATATCCCACACACTTCCCTTAAAGATAGAACCCGCTTCCCCTTTCTCCTGTGGACTCAGAGGGGAGGTACCTATGGACAGGGTCATCACTTTGAGCTGTCTCCGGACCAGCTTGACCACCATGCTCTTCTGCAGCGGGGTGGAGCGGCAGCAGAGCACCGAGCGGCAGTGCCGCGTTAGTGCCAGGAACTTCTCCTCCAGCCCTCCCTGGAAGATGATGTTCAGCGTCCTCCCATCAACCACCAGCCCAAACTCGGGGCTGGGCGCCTCTGAGGCTGAGCAAGATGTTGGGATAATGCCAAAAAATTTCCTCCGTGGCTTGTCAAACTCGTAATTCTTCCTCACCTCTTCCAGGGTTAAATTCAGGAGAGATTCGCAGGTTTCCTGTGAGAAAACAGACGTGGTTCTAGAAATAGTTATCTCCATCTCCCTTTGCAGCTCAGCACCTTGCCAACTGTATGYTGGCAATCCTGCCAGTGGGTATAAGCCTATCAGATAAACATTAGGGAAAACTGTCTGAGAAATGCACTGATCCATCCGATTGGAGATTATTTCAATGATGCCATCAAATCCTCCTCCAAAYGCTGCACATTTTATCAGCTATTTAATTGAAGTAAGGAATTATTTGAAAAGAGAATAAAATAATCTTTACATGAGGAGGACWTGTGCTTTTATGATGAGAGTTCAGAAATTAAAAAGAAAATCCTTCTTTTTTAAAGGAGATTGAAAAATCTATCATTTCTGACATRAATGACATGAGATATTGCAGCACTGGCTTCCATAAGAAATAAACTGTGGTAAAGAAACAAGAGATTCAAGGTTTCAAAATTGCCCAGTAACTTTCAGAGTCTGGCCTTTTCCAAGTCACGTATCAGGCATGTGTCACAATTAGGAACAGAAATAAAACTTCGTATTTCCCAGCACTCTGCCTCAAACACAGAATCCTTCTCTCAGCAAATCTGCTTCATTTTGGATCAATTCTCCTTTTAGACACCAACAACTGGAATTGACTTGGTAGCAGAAACAGATTTAAGGGGAGCACTCTTACCTCTCCCATCCAGATCTCCYAAACTGGCAGAGAAAACCCAAAATGATCTCCAAGTTATTTTGCTCCCTCTTAGTACTGAAAGTCCTTCTGTGGTATGGCCTTGAATACCTGAGGAGCTAATAATTCCTTTTTCTACCTTTCCTGCCAGCTTTATTGAGTGATGATTCAGTTCTAAAATGTTATTTTCACTTTATGTAGCATAAGGTACATGTGTAGGATGTTTGCAAGATTTAAATTACACTTAAGTGGGAGGTTCTGGAATCAAATGTACCTCTGACATCTAATAAAAACCTGCATCTAGCCTGCACACTTAAAACCTCTAAAAAATATTGAAGAAGCATCATCTTTCTGTGAACAAACCAAAAACGGTGGTGGAAATTCCTGGTTTGCCTTGGCTTGCCTTTTGAGATGAATTCCCCAAGAGACCTACTTATGTTGCATCTTCCTGGAAGATWTAATTTTCAGTGTTTGAATAATCTGCTGGGCTCAGGGGGTAAAGAGAGGCCCTTCACATTGAAACCACTTCAAGATCTAACTTTGGCAAAATGAACAGTTTAAATGCTTTGTATTACCTGTGTTCCTCACTGCTGCTATGGAGAGCCTCTTTCAGAACCAGYGTCTGTCTTTGGTTTCACTTTGAACCAGAGGGAGTTAAATCACATTGTGGAGAAACTCCGGTGCTCCCTGAACCATGGGGATCCCCACAAGCYCTCATGTGAGTGCAGGCTGCTCCTGAGCCGGGATCCCTGAGCTCCTGATCTGATCCACAGAAGCTGCTGTGGTGAAGTGCCCGTGCCAGCGTTTCCCGAGCCGGGGTGGTCCCGCCTGCAGCATCACTGCTCTGGCAGAAACCCCCTTCTAATTTCCATCCTAAATGCATTCATTCTGCCTCCCCTTAAAGCAGATATGTGTAGCAAATGAAATTACACATTGAAGCAAGGAATRTTTTCTGTGCCAGATTCCACATCATCCTTGCGTGTTTCTCCATTTCCGTGACATTAAAAGAGACAGACATTTGCATAGGATTTTATTCTCGTTTGGAGAGCTACTAGCTGCAGACAAAAGCACTTAGAAAGTAGGCCATTTCACTGCTCTGTGCAGTCAATACTATAACTATATTTAATTAATCCTCACAATAGCTTTATTAAGAAAAGCAAGTGTGTGTTGGTAACCCCGGTTCTGTGGGGAGAAAAGCTGAGACAAGCGAGACGGGTGATTTGTCTGGAAGCCCTGCCTGCCCTCCACAGCCTCGTGCCAACCCGTGGAAAGGCTGAACTCACTGTGCCCCCTGCTAAACAGGGGCCATGAGGGATGCTGCAAAAAAAAAAAGGAGCAGGAAAAAGGCAGCAGCTGCTCAGGGGACACCTCAGGGTCTTTCAGGGCTCTATGGGGAAGTAAGAGGTCACCAGCAAGAAAATTCAGAAAGGCCATCACAGCTGGCATTTTGGACCATTTTGGGTTTAGAAATGGTCAGGGCTGACCTTCCTTAGCAAATGGGTCTGGTTTAACCGTAGTGCCTGTCCCCATAATCCATCCCATAGAGCCACCTCTCCCTCCTGTGTGCCTGGAGAGATGAAGTGTGAGGCTGAGCACAGTGGTGACAATTGCATTTTCTCACATAAAGGGATGATTTTCCTGGTGCTCTGTTAGTATTGCTCCACATCCAGCTTGGATGTTTAAATTTGTCTTGTCTAAAAACTTTTACTTTCACCACCCATAATGTCATTTACCCTCTTTGGAAGTGAGGACTCAATTTCCTCTTTCCTGCTCAGATATTGTCAGGAACAGCCATGGATTGCTCCACAGATTGCTCACTGAGTTTCAGTGACCCACAGCAGCTGACAGACCTGCCCTTGACATGATGACCCTCAGTTTGCCTTGCCTACTGCCTGTGGAAATTCAGGGAATATCTGTGCACATCAACAAGTCT
This sequence comes from Malurus melanocephalus, assembly GCF_030028575.1. NCBI lineage: Eukaryota > Metazoa > Chordata > Aves > Passeriformes > Maluridae > Malurus > Malurus melanocephalus. The sequence goes on from NW_026623505.1 coordinate 23,555, forward strand.
GTGTGCCACCATGGAGCRTCAAGACAGTGACCGTGTTTTTACCCAACGCCTGCTTAAACAAAGAGACACTGGATTCATTTTTTTGCTAATAAATTTCAGATTGAGTCAAATCCTATTAGGGAACAAGCAACGAGAAAGTTCTGAATTTGGTTAAATCTACACCTTCATACTTTTTTGGCTGACTCACACAACACTTTGCAAATGTCTTCTAACAGGTATCACCTAGAGTTAAATTGATATTTCCATTGTAAGGTGAAAATCTAGATATTCATGCTATTAAGGCATTAGGCACTTAAACTGCATATTACCTTCCTCCCAAAGCTACTAATTCAGGTAATAGCTAGCAGTTCAGGTAATTTTTAAAAAAAATATTTGCATTTGGAAAAGTCTGTATATTCTAATTGAACGAAACTCTACATAAATGTCTTGCATTTCAATTCACCCTTTATGTGTGGTCTACAGAGTTTCTGGCCTAATGCTATGGTTTTTTTGACTTGAGGATTTTTACACCTTTGCTTTTGTGATGTCTAAAGCAAAACAAGACACAAAGAAAGGGCAAGATAACAAATGCTGTGCATTTTGTCTTTCTCTACTCACCCTATTTTCAGTGTTAATGGTGAAGACAGTGTCCCTTTGGTTCAGGAGTTTACAGGAGTATGCAATGTTAACTGCTGTCTCCTGTTTGTCTCCTGTCAACACCCAGATTTGTATCCCAGCTTCTCGGAGAGCCACAATGGTGTCAGGTACTCCATCTTGCAGCCGATCTTCAATSCCTGTTGCTCCTGGGCAAACAGGAGAAGGAGAGAAATAGTTTACTCTTTCTTGAAAATCACGTTGCTATTTTCTTGTTTAAGAGAAGGTCTTTGATTTCCAATCATGCTCCTGAACATATCAAGAGTCGAGCCAAGGTGTTGTCCAGCAAATAAACACACAGGCACAGGATCTGCATTTGGATTAAGCTCTGAATGTGTCAACAATCAAGTTCTGTCTCTTCAYTTTGCTCATTGCTAGAACAATGAGTTTCATTTCTTCCTAATAATCCGAAATGACAATGTGCTGGCAGAGGAATCACACCATATGCATTTTTAAAGTACTGCATTAAGTCCCATCAAAGCAAMCAGAAAATATGAACTTTGACTGCTTAAATGAATGCTGTCCCTATTGTCAAGTCAGATGCTTCAGCCATCAAAGGCAGAAGAAAGAGTACAGCAAATTTTCTTTTTGAAAATGCACAAACTTAGAAGCAGATGCCAACACTCATCCTGATGATGCTGGTAAATCACCAACTGAATGCTACAATACTCCTTATCTCTTCCACTAGAGGTCAGTTTGAAGATGCTGTAACTGTGGTACATTAAAGATAGATATTGATTTAAACTAAGAGAACACTTTTTGAAAATTAAACTATGAAAGCGCACAGAGCCTTAGTAATTGGAAAAGGTAAAAGACTGACAAGATCTACATTACCCCTTATGTGTTCTGCTTATGGCATTTACCRTTATTACTCTAATTTTTTTAATCACTGCAGAGATTATGAGAAGCCATAATGCTAATAGCTTGCAATCACACAAATTCAGGATAACAAAGTATAGGCACAAATTGTGTTCAGGGAAAATGAGATAGAGACAACTCCAAAAATCAAAGGGCTAAGAACAAAATGTTTGGAAACAAAGTAGAACAGAAAGCACTGAAGAGCTCCATAATTTAACAGAATTATGTTGTTAGATGTGACRGTGATGAATGATGCASAAATRTCAATCAATGTAAGTTTTAACATTAAACATCTCKTTGCAAAGTTCACAAAGCAAACGTAACAATGCCATAACAGCAGGAACTCAGCAGGAAAACACCTACATGTTTAGGTTACTGGGTTTTATAATAAAGTTCAATAACCAAAATCCCCTTGAAATTTGTGCTCAAACCTGAAGTTAATTTTTAGTGTTTTATAGGTTTATCTAAGGACATGGACACAGGATTGAATTGTGGGAACTTCATTATSCACGGTGTCAGCTGAGCCACAGTCACAGCTGATGTGCATGTTCTTTGCTCCTGGCACACAACAGCTCCAGTACACTTTCTCAAAGTTTTTGCTGCCCAAAATGCATAAGAACTTGTGTAGACACTGTCATTGGATTGTATCTCCCTAGCCTGGAGATCTCCAATCCCCAGAGGAAGACTTTTGGATATAAATTAGTATAAGCTGTTGTCTCTCCTATTGCCAAGAATATCACAGGAGAGCAAGTGATACTTCACRCAATGACAATTCTTATTTTTAGCTACCCAGCAAGGTGAGTTTGGTCTCCAGATGCTGTGCTGTCTCCATTAACAGCTCCTCTCTGTTGTCAATTGCAGCTTCTGCCTCCCGACGAAAATTGGCCCACTTCTGAAAGTCATCTTCACTCAAGACCTGCGTAACACAATTTAAACAGAGCTKATTTTAAATTTAAATAAGAGAGGAATGCCAGCATTCTGGATCACAGAGACTYAACTCCTATCCAAGCTGGTAAAGTATGGTGTTATCTTCAAAATAACACAAACTTTTCCGAGAGAAAACTGAAAAAACAAGAAGTTTGTACAAATGGCCTACAGCTGAGAGTCAAAAATATGACCTAGAGAAACTCTTGCTCACACAATYCTTGCTTTGCTGGGAGCACACAGTTTCTGAGGGTTGATCCACATTTCTCCAGAGCTTGAWTATGACCTATTTGCTGCACACAGACAAGTCCTGTGTGTAAGTATGACACTAAGATATAGTGACTCAGGCTGAGAGCAAGGTTTCTGAAAGCTGAATGCCAAGAAAACAGAAAAAGGTTGGCTGCTCTGCAGACTCTTTGTTTCTTGCTTGGAAGCAGTGTAGAGAAGGTCAGCTAGAGCTACCATAAGAGAAACAGAAATAAATGTTTTGAGACTGACTAAAGATCCATCATCTGGTCACATTGAGGAAAAAGAGGAAAAAAGAGATTTCAGACACAGCAAATAGAGGGACAAAAAGATGGGCTATATCTGGCTAGTTCTCTTAGAATTATAAGCATTAAATTTTTTTCGTAATTCTATTGACAGGTACGGAGTAAAGCTTTAAATAATATTAGGCTGGTGCTCTCCCACCTTCTTAGCTATGCACAGAGTGCGCAGTCCGTCACGGGCGTAGTAGTCCAGATGCTTCTGTGTTTTTTCTTTTATTCTTTTCAGTCTCTTCTCTGCACTAATGTCACCTGTGAAACACAAGGAAAAGACTCCATATTTTAAGCACAGATAATTTAAAATTTAATGGCTTAAGATTAAAAAAGGGTAGGCATCAGGGAAAAGTGGATGCCACTATAATAGCAAGTTCTTTGAAAGCTAAAAATTGTTGGCTGTGCAGAAGCTGAAATCTTGCTAATGATCCTTGTTTCCTTTAAGATAACATTACTGGTGGTTTTTTCGTTTGTTTGTTAATATTATAGCACTCTTGCTGACAGCCTGAAAAACAATGGTCAGGCCCTTATGACATTATTATTGCAGAGTTCACAATCCACATGGGTTAGTGCTGTCAGTGAATTTTAATTAGCCCATTCCATATTCTAAGCACTACTGAGGTTAAATAAATACCTCAGTTMTGATAGGATAACTCTARAGAYAGCTTTTTWAAAAAATGTATTTCTARTGCCTAGATAWTGTATTTCATGCAGAAATGACTACWGCAAACATCTTTGCAGGAGASASYACAGAAATGGTGGCTGATTACCTTTGACAGAGTCGTCCAGCAGGTCCATTATAACAGAGTCAGCGCCTTTAGTGTAGACAACAATCTCCTTGGTTARAGGGTGTCTGACCACCACAGACATCCTTTTCCTGACCGAGTCAAAGCCCAGGGWGTAGAGGATGTCGAAGGTGAGCAGGGTGCCCTGGGGCAGCTGCACTGTCACCTGCTCGGGCGTGCGGGACACCAGCGTGAAGCTGTAAGCCTGGGCAGCGTACACCAGCGCCGCYTCGTCCGGGCTCTCGGCCTCGTAGCAAAACGCTGCTGGCAGAGAACTGTTGGTCACAGACTTAAAAACCTCATCCAAGGAGGTGCTACCGAKATCTGTGCTGCCCTTGTCCTGGAGCTCCTGGCCTCTASYGCCGCTGTCATTGTCRTTGTCATTGTCACAGCTCTCCAGCCCAGCAAGGGGCTCCTCCGTGTTCTTTGCGCTGAAGCTGGCGCCSAGGTCTGAGCTGGACTGAGATGATGAAAAAGATTGGCTGAGGCTTGCTAATTTTAGCCTTTGGAATATCTGATGAATCTTCTCCAGGGTGATTCCTGATGGTTTTATTGGTGGTGGGATTGTGACCTAGGAATATGATAAAAACTAAGGTTAAAAATAAATAAATGTGAACTACAAGATACTTCTCAAAACCTCTCTCTATTTTTCTGCATCTAAATAACAATAATAACAAAGGCAAATTCCTCCTTTCCCCTCTCCTGCCATTTAACTGTGGTGGGAGAATTCAACAGAGGAGTCATAAGTGAGTTAACATCCAAATTTGATGGTGATTTTTATCTCTACCTCTGAAGTAGAGTTGTAATCAAGCCCTTGCAGTTCTGTCAGTTGCCTGGCAGATCAGAGAAAACCCAGTGTGTTCAACAAACTTCTTACAGCATATATAATATAAATCCAAAAGAAAATGTGCAGATCCTGTGGTAGCCATAGCTATTTATCAAACATAAAAAGACACGCTAGGAAAGGATACACAGGCAGGGAAGCGGAAGATATTACAGAAAAGGTAAAGGAACTACAGGAAAACTCCCAAAAAACCATTTTTCACCATTTCAGGTCTCACTGAACACTGCTCTATGTTGTTAAATGGAAGCRTAATCCATTTTCCTCATGCATTTAAAGTTAGATTACCCTTTGTCTTGGCTCAGTAGCTGTGGAGACCAGGACTGTATTGCAGATRGCAAGGGCAAGAAAAAAGTCAGTAAGGGATGTGGAAGTCTTTGTATGTGTAGGAGAAAGACTTTCAGTCTGGAGGGCAGCTTCTCTCACTCGCCTCAGCAGCCTGCTATCGGGAGCCACATCCTTTTCCTGGAAGAGAAATTAGTGAGGATTATTCCCCTTTACCCTTGTCCTCAAGGACCAGCTGGCAACGTGATAGACCTCTCGAATTTCCTTGAATTAGGTAAATGCCCTTTGTACTTAACATCTAGGGAGAAAAGAATGTATTTCCAAAAGCTGCATAACTAGATAATTAGAAGGAAATGTGTCTTCAAAAGGAAAATGATTTCGAGAATTTTATTTCGAGAATTTTATTAAAATTTCAGAATTTTATTTCGAGATCTACTGAAAATCAAGAATAATTTGTACTGTATTCCCTAACTTTGAAACTACTGACTCCTGAATTAAAGGGCATTCCAGATGAATKTATACTTGAAATCTCCCAGTCCAGTGGGGAAGTTGAAAGTTATTTCAACAGAAAACATTTTGTGCTAATAGCTTAGTTACAGCAGTATCACTTTTTATTTCCAGAGTAATTTCATTTTGCACCCAGAAAGAGAAGTGCTCTCAAACTTTCCTTCTTCAGTCCTTGCAATAAATAAATAAATACATGCACACTTGTTCCTGAGATGTTTCTGTAATTTTACTATCATGCTCTTTCTAATCAAACCTAAATTTTCAAGCCAAACTACATAACAATGTCACTTACCTACAATTTAATTCGATGTAGGGCTATGGGAGCATTACTTTTAATGGAAATTTCATGTTAGCGGGATCTGGTTTGGATTTAATTCAGGGCCATATTTAACAAGGATTTCCAAATTTAAAAGACAACTTCCCGTGAGCCAACAGCTTTGGATGCCTTGTTTAAGGAACTGCCAAAGTTATTTAGCTGCTTTCTAGTTCATGTCAGCTATTACCCTCACCTCATTCAATCTGGCACAGTTTTCCCAAGTTCTGCAAATATGCAACAGAAGTCACCCAAGCACCTTTTCGGCTGTGCCATGTTGAGCTGAATATGTTACATTGCATCTCCTGCTTGCTAAAGTGACAGGGGTTCTTTAATAATCCTGATAATTGCAAATAAATCTACTGCTCATTTTGCTGCTCAAATGAAATCTCAAGCTGGAAGAAGGCTTTGCACTTTCCCTGCTGTGGAAAGCTCTGGTTCTTCTGGCTCAGTGTTTTAATGCTTTTTTATTTCACATACAGGGACATGTTTGCAGTACTGATGCAGTCCTTTCTGTAGCAAATAATACATGCTGAGGATAAGCCTGATTTTTTAGTTATCTTCTCAAGTCTCCTACAAAGAATCAGAGGCTGAAAAGTTAAWGCTGCTGATTTTAAGAAACCCTCTCACAATATTGCAATGCAGGAGTTTCTGAGGGTAATGAGATTGTGCAAATATTATTGTGCTTTGTACATAGAACAACCCCAAAAAGATCATCTGGACTATTCCCAYAAGGAACACATATGTGCAGACAAAACTGTCCAAACTGTTATGTTGGGAATTCTGTTAAATTTGAAACATGAAAGATTAGAATCTCACCAGCACTTTGCACAATTACTCATCCAATTTATTCATGCATTGCCACAATTAGAATGAACATCACAAACACCAAATTATTAAATGTGGATCTTAGCCTCTCCTATCTGTCATCATCCCACTCAATTTCTTTTTAGCCTATATCCTCAATGTGTGCTGCAAGTTCTTGTCAAAAAGATCAGATGCACTAATGGGCATTTCACTCCCGCAGCAACTTTCTGAAATCAAAAGCTCCCCCTGGAAAAATCAAAAATTGTCAGGACATTTGTGGCCTCAGAGACAGGTTTTAAAAACAAAACAATAAAAGAAATCAATATTTATCAGAAAAGTTTTTATCATCTTCCTTTTCACATTAAGTGAAAGTAGTGCTGACTGGAATTTTCARCCTGAACATATATTAAAAACCCTAACCAGGCAAAAGAGAAAACAAGCTAAACCAGCACTAATGATGATGATCAGTTAAATTTGCCACCTTTTCAATGCTAGCAATTTCATTAGTGAAAATGTTGATGATATAAAATGGCTAGTGTTGTTCAGTTTTAAGTTTTCCTCATTAACTTGATAGCATTTCTTCTACTTGATGGTATGAAAACCTGATGACCACAGGACAATGGAAATCTCCATGAAATGCTTCCAATAGCAAGGCAATACTGATTGGAGCTTTTAAATCTAGAAGGAAAARTACTGTCACTCTCTTAATTCATCAGAGGCCCTTAAGGCAGAGACAGTAAATGTTAATTCTCTATCATGTTTTATTGTTGAAAGATGGATTTTTCATAAGAAGCTTTGAGTGCTGACATACGCACAGACCCACAAACACTGTACACCAGGAGTATCCAGGATGCTTCAGATTTGTAGCAGAGTAAAAATGCATCAGAYAAGGTGATCTAAGTTCCAAAGGGCAGGAACCATAGAGACACTGAAAAAATGTATTGTCCCCATTTTATTAATAGGAAATTGGCTCAGCTGGCAAAGAAAGATACTACTYTGTGTCATTTCAAGGACATTGTACAGGGCAGGCTTTGGACAATACCTTAGTGTCTCCATTTTTTCTACATCTCCACAATTGTCATAGGGGGTTAAACAATTTATCCAGATAGAATGACACCTATGAGCAGCTAAGGCTGTTTATTTCCATTACCGCAGCTTAATCTTCTTTTACAAAAGAGATATTTGATACTAGTTCTCAGATATTGCTTTTCCAGTGAATTGAAAAAATGTTTATTTATAGAAAAAAAAGATGAGGCCTGGCAGTAAAAAATGTAATTGGGAAACAAACTGGCAAGAAATTTCTTTATCACCCTTCAACAGTCATGACCTCTAGAAAGTTCTCAGAAGCCATGACTCATGGGTTCACAAAAATCCATGGAGATGTTCTCAGCACTTCATAAGGATTGGGCTGGAAAATGCTAGGATAACAACTGACAGAACTCCCATATTGCAAGAAAACAGTAGGAGTTCTGATTGGTATCTACTGCATGACAGTGGATTGAGTGAGGTAAGTGGGATCTTATAACAACTRCAGCAAATTAAGTTTAGAGAATACTGCATTTATTAGACCTTTTCCTTTTTTTTTTTTTCCTTTTATCAAGATTTGGAAGGATTTTTCAGACCTTTAATTATTTTAATTTTGAAAGTGTATGACCTTCCCTTAGTGTTCACAAAAGCCTTGTCTGAAATGTCTGCTAAAAAAATTTCAAGCMGAACAGAACAGCCTGACTTTAATTAGACTGCATGAGAATTTGAGATGCTTCAGATCTAAAATCCAGCAGATTCTGCTCCCTGCTGACTGCAGCCTGCACTCCCCAAAGCCCCAAAGCTTTGTCGCTCCAAGCAAGGCTTGGATTTCCCCTCTCCCTGCTGGCCTCCCATGGCAGCTGCAGTGTGGTAAGCCACTATGAGGCCTAGGCCTGGTAGGGGCAGAGAAGAGCTGTGAAGGTTCTGGAACAATCTGCACTGTTGGCCACTGTTGGCCAGCAGCTGGCAGGTGCTGTAACTGTTCCAGTTGGGTCTGTCTCGAGTWCCCTCRTGGCCGTGAGAAACACCAATGTAACTCCGCAAGGAGAGTCAGCACRYGCCTCCTGCAACGGCACAACTGCCATATAAGGGATTATATGTCGTTAGTAGGGGTTTGTGAACGTTAAGTTACCRTTATCCCTGTTACAAAAAGCGTTACCGCCGTCACCGTTAGGAACCAGGGGTATAAAAACCCCMGGACYRCACRATAAAGTTGAAGAGATTGCWCRTTCAACCACGTCTAYGAGGTCGTTTCTGTGTCTCTCCCATCTCTCCGACACTGCAGCAGAAGGGATGGCTCAGGAGGTGTTATCYCATCACATCATGGTACTCACGATGSTGCTGCTGAAGGCCACCTGGGACTGGCTGCTGTCACGGCGCCCGACCGACCTGCTCCTGGTGTGGCCCTGGAAACGCGCCCGGGCGCTCTGGCACCGCCTCAGAGGTCTCACAGTGCTGTGTCCGTACGGGGCTGCTCTCTCAAGGGTCATGGGAGGAAGAGTCAAGAGYTGAAGTTTTGCAAAGTCCTCATCGTCTAAATCCAGCTCTTTGTGTGTTTCCAGGCGCTTGGCTAGAAAAGAGAAAAAATAAACCTTGCCCCTGATGCTATGGTTTTTTTCTTTGGGTTTTTTTTTTTTTTTTTTTTTTTTTTTTTTTTTTTTTTTTTTTTTTTTTTTTTTTTTTTTTTTTTTTTTTTTGGGTTTTTTTTTTTTTTTTTTTGGGAGGAATTCCTCAATCAGGAATTGAAAAACCTGCGRCAAACTATATCCAAACCAAATCCAAAATGTTTCAAAAGCCAGCACCAGAAATATTTCACTGTCCACCACAGTTTCTGGCAATGGCCACTGTTATTATTGCAAGAAAATAAAAATGTGTTTTTGAAGTGATCAGTCACTTTTATGGGCTTCTGCTAATGCTTTGTCTCTACAGCTGCTTTTTGCAGTTGGAACAGGAGAGTGAAATATGGTAATTCACAGATTTGCTAATGTTTTCARTCACAGAACACAAACATCTTTTTGGCAGCTGCTTGCTGGCTTAATAAGATCCTTTCCACTACACAGAGAAAGAAAGTAGAGGCGAAGAAGGGCCCTGAGTCAACCCCTGAATTCAGAGAACTGAGTGCCAAGATCCTCCAGATCCAGGCTTCAGCCAGGATTCACTCCAGGAAAAGGGTATCTGTACTTTTCATATCATACAGAAGTCTATGGTAATTACTTTTGGACCCACYGAGTTTAAATGCTAACTAATTTCAGTTTGTGAACTTATAAAAGGTTGGCTGGCGTTCATTTAGAAATGAAAATGTTCTCTTTGCGTGCACAAGCGGGTATTGAATGCAGGGCAAATCCTGGAGGTGCCTGCAGAGGGATCTGGAAAACATTTCCCATCTGATTTCTGAATAATTTAAAATGCTTTCACTTTTGTGAACCTCTATAACAGGAATCCCTCACAAAATAGAGAGCAACCCACAAAGCTCTACATTCAACCAGAGGCCTCAGTAGGTTTAAATATTAATATTTAAATTAATAACATTTAATTGCTCAGAGATAAAAAACAAGAATAAAAAAGAGTCTCTCACCATTTTCCTGATGGGAAAACTCAATTCCATCGATAGTACAGCGTCGGAATACCATTTTGTTTTCTGTTAGTGTCCCAGTTTTGTCTGAGAAGATATACTGGATTTGTCCAAGGTCTTCAGTAATATTGAGGGCACGGCACTGGATGGGCAAATCTGCTTCTTCATCATACAGGTCAATGTCATTGTGAATTAAGAAGACTTGGCCCAATTTGACCAACTCAATTGACACGTAAAGAGAAATGGGGATTAAAATCTGAAAGAGAGTTTAAATTTTCAGTGAGGGGTAAGATAAATTTTGCTGCTTTCTGTCAGCAATGTCCTGGCACAGGTACACTAATGATTTCCAGAGAAACAGTTCTTCCTAGAGACATATTGTAGGACTGATGAATAATAGTTCAGGGGAGAAAAAAAATCCAGCACACAATAACAATGGAGAAACAGGGATAATAAGCAGCAAACATAAGACAAAATTCCTAGAGTACCAAATTCAAAGGTGGGTCTTTCAGAGGATGCCCTTACAAAGCACATTTTCTGCACATAGGGTCATGCTCACCCTTACCCTTCTGAAACTCTGAAAGGACGGAGTAGCACAAACTAACTCTAAGTGTAGAAAACTTTCACAAACAATTACCTTGCACACAGCACTTCCCACCCACGAGCTTCCTTGCCCTGAAATAATAATGAATTCATAATACGCACAAGTATTCTGTTTCAGTAATGAAGAGTAATCCCCCAAGGAATCTCTGAGCAGCTCTGAAAGTTATATTCAAATTTTGCTCTTATTAAAGAAATTCTGTCCACTTAAATCTCAGCAGTGACATCAAGAAATCTGAAGAGTAAATGTAATTTTTTTCCTCACCCAATAAAATGTTCTCTCCCAATTAGGCTTAATCACACTCAGATATAYAAGTATCCTACTTCTAATTTAGTTTTGTTCCCAGACCAGCTGAACCATACCTAGTTATTATTCCCCACTGGCAAATTGGCAATTTTTGTTTTGCTGTTTTTCTGAGATGTTAAGTGGCATTCTTATTTTGGAATTCTGGATATAKGCAGAAAAGAAAAAGCTGAAATTTGGATGCAAACATCCTCTTTATTGCATCTGGAAGATATTCTGAGTTAAAGATATAATACATGCAGTTTCCTATCTATACGCTTGTGGGGTTTCAATAGCAAGAAAAAAGTCTACAGTTAGAAAGAAAAAACAAAGAAAAAAATTATTTCACATTTGGATGATTTGAAACACTTCTAGAAATATTTTTAAATAGGATTAAGAAGGTAATGCACAGCTATTAGTTGATAATAATTGTTCATTAGTGATCATGCTCAGTTTTGAGCAATTTCTTTCTGGGAGGTAACAGAGAGGTTTTTGTCTTTTACCTGCAGCAGGATWATCATTGCCAGGAACATGTAGAAACCGGCAAGAACTGGAGATGCAAAATTCCCATTCCCATCTGGGACATCATAAGGTGGGTGCTCCCAAAATTTTCCAGTCCAAATGCCATGCCCTGTCGGAATGAGATACGAGATTGAAATCAGCTGAGCAGTGAGGTGAGAGACAAAGCTCCTGGAATGTGCAGATATGGACTGCTCTGGTAACTGAACAGAGAAGCATTTCCAAAGCAACACTCCCTGAGCAATACTGCACATCTTTGGGAGAGTGCAAAGCACCTGCAGAGCTCTGTAGCACATGCACACAGTTGATATGATGGTGAGAAATAAATATTCAGGGATATTTTCATTCACCTCTCCTTCAGCAGGTGCTCCCCGCGGCTCTTAGCTCTGCACAGATCTGTCCTCATCCTACATCTTCCTGCTGGAAGAATCCATCTCTATCACCTACTCATAAAAATTCTCAGTGCTGAAGCTTCCTGTCACAGAAATAAATCTTAGAACCTTTCTATACAGACAAACTGAAATATTTTATTCTCCCTGACCATTCTTTATTTCAGTCTGTCTTTGTTAGAGTTGACAAACCCCCTAAATTCAGTCTGGGCAACTCATCTTTACATTCCTTCAATCAAACCATATCCCAAACTGCTTCTTCCTCTGTGTTTTAAATGCCAGTAAATACCATTGCACTGCTACAACAAAGCCTCTGTTCCAGGACAACAACATCCCATCACAATGGTTTTACCACTTTGTCCTTATTGAAATAAACTCTTGCCAAGGAGGTTACTAAATTTACAGCACCAGAAACTTCCCACAGAGCTAAGGCAAACAACTTGGTTTCCCTCATTGCATCATGATGCCAATTTGTCCTGATGCCAAAACCCCTCTATTAGTCCATTTTGCATATCCAGCTCCAATAAAACTTCCCTTAGCACTGGTTAACCAAGCAGTTGTTTTGCAGCATCTGCCTGCTAAAATGCTGCCAAGGATATTCCAATTATTTCAGCAATGTTCTCTGGCTGCTTCAGACCACAGTCATATCTGAACAAGGACAATTTTGCCCTGCAGGCCACTTCTTACCCCAATTTACCACTGTGTGGAAGAACAATCCAATAAGTGATCCACCAGGGACATTTCTTCCTAGAACCCTACATTCAGATGAGGCTGCAAAGCAAGAACTCATGGTAGAGCCTCTGGACATTTTGGATGGATGAAAGCTAATAGMCTTGTTACTGTTTGACATGTTTCACTCGGACTATGAATATTTTTTTTTAACCTGAAGAGATAAATTGCTTTTTTAAATGCTGATTTTTTCATCTGAGACTACTTTAAACCTTAAATGGAAGSACTTTATTACTCAAGGGCCCCTACGCACCACACAAAGTCAAGTCTCTAAATCTACATGACAGCAGCCAGGGAACAAGGAAAATAAAGTCTCTCTCTCCCTCATACAGAGCTCAGTTGTCAAACCCAAATCCCATTTTGGTGCCAAAAAGGCCCACTGCAACATGAAGCAGTAAAATTAAAGAAGCGATTAAGTCAGTTCAATTGTTCATCTGTTTTGGATGGCCCTTACTTCCCATGGTACTGCAGTGATGACTGGCTGGTGTGTCACATCACATCCCTCCAGGGCAGGTGCAGGAAAATTTGATTTGACTGTCGCTAAATCAGAGCAGTAGCACTAAGCAAGTTATCACTGAAACAAAATCAATYGGAAAGAAAAGGGGCTCATGGGAACCCCTGTTATCTCTTTAAAGCATTGCCCCAATCAAAAGTCASCAGACTTAAAATTTGGACCTTTCCTGAGATTTATGAGATCCTATTAATTCTGGCCTTCCTGGGCCAGATTGCAATCAGAGCTGGAAAGCAAGCAGGTGCTCACACACAGAGAAGATGATCTTTTTGAGATTAGCCAGCCAGTAAACTCTGGTCAGTTAAGAGCAGTTACTAAATTCACACATGCTCACCTGCCAGGACCCCACAAAAATGCAGGCTATTCCAACCTAGACAATAACTCCATCTCTCAGCCTAATGTAAAGGGGCTTTTGAGAAGGAAGGAAGCTGTGGAGGCTGTAAACTGAATGAATTAATTATGAGCAGCTCATGGCTTCTGAATTGTGTGTCTGTCTAATATCACTCCCAAACATATTAGAGGAAGGCGCTACTGAAATGRAAGTAAAACAACATCATTTTACTTTTGCTCTCATGCACAGGGAACAAACACCCCCTCAGGAAGCACTCAGGAAGGAAGGAAGATCTCAGCTGGCAAATATGGATTCCTACAATGCAATCACAGAATGGCTTTCACTTGCTTTACACATATTTTACCACAGCAGAGATGAGCCTTATCTGAAAAATTTGTAGTCATGGATGAGTTTTTTTCACCTGAATTGCTCAGGTCTGCCATTTTAACCCCTCTCTTGGAAAGAACAAGGAGCCTAAAGACCCYGAAAGCATTCAGCTCTAGATCTCACTCATGTCCATAAGATCAATTTTAATGACCATTTAGGAAAAAGAGGTTTGTCAGTGCTTCATACCTACAGCTCCAACGAGGCACATCACAAGCAGGAGTCCCACACATAAGAAAAGGTCYCTGTTCATCCGCCGCTCTATCCTGCTGCGCTTGTAACGAGGACCGCTGTTATTCAGCATGGCCTTCGTCTCGTGACCTTCAAAACACAAATKAAAATAATCAGGTCTTTACGTAATATTTTGTATTTTGGTTTGGTATTTTAAAAAGTATTTCCCTCCCAGTATGAGAGCACGATGACTAATGCTGRTATTCAGAATTTTTCTTGCACCTCTTCCCGTTTGACTGAATGYATCAGAGTCTAAATCTTGAGGTTTATCAAGGACCTCACAAGTTACAGCTGTCATACATTGTTCTGTCCCAATGACAGCAGATTTAGTAGGATCATAARGTTCATATAAATATTCAAAAGTCAAATCTCCATGAGAAGAAAAGGAATATGAACATTAGTATTATATTTTTATATTTTACAAACAGATTGTTTAGGTGCTATACAGATTCCTGAAACCTGCATTTGAATATTTTTCACCAGCTATTTAAATGCCATTAGATGCATTTTGTATATTAACTTAAATAAAATTCAACATGTTAAATCCAGCAATGAAAACCACTAATATTTGGCTTTTCACCATTTGGTTGTAAAGTGCTGACAAAACAGTAGGATGAGAAAKAAAAGAAACCCCAATCCTTAAACTTTGTGAATTAGAATTGAGGTGCTGTGCCTGTAATGTAAAAAGGGGAGCGCTGTAAGAAGTCAAGAAGCAGAAATTGCTTTTTCAATTCTGTTAATATTATCTAAACTGTGGATCCACAATTGGTATATCAGGACACCATCTGTTGCTATATTAGATGGTATCTTTTATGTTTATTTCTACAGYCTTTTTTCCTGAATTACAGACCCTGCAGACTTGTATTTAGTTTTCATTTGTATGGGCATGATGTGTGTGATAAGGGCTGTTTTCCAAGCTGCCTTTTAGCTTTCTCTAGGGAAGTGATTTAGCCCAAAAGCTGGAAGTTAGGTGCAGTTCAATCACACCTGCAGGATTTGTTCCAGGTTTACATCAAGGGTTATTAATTAAGGAAGAGAGCAAGAGAGAAAATTACTCTCCAGCCTTATGTTCAGGACATTCACCCAAGAGCTGGGACTGCTGGCTTCCTGTTCCAAAGAATATGTAATTATTTACACAAGCTGGAGCAGTGTCATTGGGACCAGTTTATACCAGCAGTGYTCCTTCCTTTCCAGCTCACAGTCAGTCCAAACCCACTCGTTYTGCTCAGGCAGATATTCAGTGCTCAGCCTGTGCAGCAGGAGATGTTTGCTCACTCCCAGACAGGCAGAACTGAGAACAAACCCCCAGCCTTCCCTTTGCAGAAYAAATTCTCCAAACATCGAGCTACASCGAAGGGGAGGGMACTGCTGCTTGTGYTTCTGTTCCTCCAGCAGATGTGTGAATCTTGTTCCTCACTTTCCTTTAGTGGAATGTTTTGTGTTGAAAATAAAACAAYCCAAAGCCCTCTAATCCCTCCCAGAAAACAAGGTAACACTGATGAATTTATTTCAGGAAGAAAATATGAAGAGCTTCATTCCAAATATCAGTTCTTTCCATTCCTTTCCACTTCAGGTGACTGTCAGGGAAAGGGTGCTTCTGTAACACAGGTATCACCTTGCAAGGAATAGAAAATCAGAAATATGGGTAATAAACTACTTTGCTCACCTCTAATCCTCACAGTTTTCTATGCTGTGCAATGCAGCACCTCACCTGCCACCCCAATGGTACCTTATCTCTCTATTTCTAGATCTTGATGGGCTCATCTAAAACTTCTTTCTGCTACTTTAGTACATATAATTCTTACTGCTGTTCCAATCACAATGAGTAAACTACATTGGGTGCCACTCTGTAATGAGGTTTTTGTGCTTGAGTGCCACAGCTTTGTGTAGAACAATTTGGGGAGCCATGAAAAGTGTAACTGTCCTGGGTCAGATGAGAACAGCACAGGYCAAGCAATCACACAAAGTGACGGCTGCACTCCTCACAAAGGCTCCCATTAGAAAGAAAGTTTGAGGAGTAATGGAGTTATAAAAATGGAAAGTGTGCCATCTCATTATGTGACTGATCTCGACTGCTCAGAAAAGGTCACAGACCATGATTAAAAGCCAGAGTATAATCAATGTCAAAGAACCCTAGAAATGAAGCTGGTACTGACTGAAGCCAGTCTAATTTCAGGGAAAAAAATGCATAAACTTTTATGCTGATATTAACTCTAAGACTTGGAAAACGATCTGAAGACTTACTCGGCTGAAAACCGCTATGTCTTGGGAATAACTTTAAAACTCCAAACTTTGCTATTGGCAGCTTAAGCAACATAAATGGAAATCCACGTTATGATCTGTGCTGGTGGTCAAGGGAACATACTGGAAAACTGAGCTACACATAAGAAAATTAGGAACTGAAACAGGAGAAAGGAAGATAAATTACTCCAATTATATAGGGAATGACCCCTACTGAGATTTTCACACAGAAGCTACTTCCAAAAAGGAGTGCTCACTTTGGCTCTGGCTCTCCTCCTCTGCCTGGTGGGCACCACCCTCTGATGTGGTGTTCAGGCAATGAAAAACCTACAAAGGCAAAGCTACCTTGGAAACATATGGGAGCTGCAGTCATTTAGAGTCCAGTGGTGTGGTGGTGAAATAAACAGTCTGTTGTCAGGTAAATTGTTCCGGGCTGTGGAGATTAATCTGAGCTAAATGACTCTTGCAAAGATATGACTTCTCTTTTCTCTTAGGTGGCTCAACCTTGAACTCCTCGCTGCTGATTAGAYGTAAAACAGTTGATATAACTTCACTGGAAAGATAATAACAGCTAATGGGATTAATTGTTATGTCTGAATTAACTTTTATTTAATCTACAAATAAAAGGGCAGCTGATACACTCTGAAGCAGAGGAGGGCACAGCTGGGAAAGCCGATGATAAATCATGCTCACTGAGTAAAAGCAGTGGTAGCACTGCAAAGGTGAAAGATGCTGGGAAACAGATGAACTGACCCACTGCTGAACTGGCACTGCTGCATTTATCCGGGCACCTACTCCGTGTTTCTTGGTCCATGTGTCTCCTGCACAAAATTCATGGTTGCATGGACACACTGTGTCTGTGTCAGCACAAACCTGTGCTGCTGCTGCCTTTCTGTCACCTCCAGCTGCTGCCTCGCTGCCTCCTGCGTGCTGGCACTGGCACAGACTGAATGGATGAATTAAATGCACAGATGATGGTTTTTTTTTTTTTCTGGGTAGATCTTCAGCTGTGCCAGTCTCTACCCTGAGGAGCCAGTGAGACCTCCCTTAGGGCAGCTGTGTAGATTTTCTGACAGATGGAATTAGTATTATAGCCAGAGCTGAGGGTTAAACTCACCTTAGCAATTTTTTACTTGTCTGGATATTTTTACAGATATTTGACATGCACAAGGTTACTGTCACTTGCCAAAGACCCAGTGCAAGACTTGCTGCCTTTGGAGATGGATGAGTAATACTTTCACTTAAAAAAAGGTTATACAATTTTTCTGTCCACTACTAGTTTTTAAAACGAAGTGTCAAATTATGTTACAATAATACACTATATTTTAAGGATCTTGGTTAACCTAAATAGAAAGCACATCTTACCTGCATATATAACAATTCCTGCTGCAGCCTCAGTATTTCTGATTGTRCATCCACGAAGCAAGAGGCTTTCAATGTTAAACCCAACTCGTTCATTGTTTGGCTGCTCCCTAGAAGAGATAAAATCAAATAGAGCAATTAATTTTTCTGCTCTAACAGAGTGTTAAACAAAATTTTTGTGTGCCTGTTTCAAGTTGAAATAAAGTAACTTTGAAGGCCCTATTTTGCTTTTATTTCACTCAGCTTCGTGAAGACTCCAGCAAAAATTCCTGAGAAGTCCAAGTCTTTCAAAGGCCACTTGGGCAGTGTGTGTGTCATGATATCAGTACAAAATTTGGCTCTCCCTAAGTACCTTATCTGCCAGATTCAGTATCTCAAGAAAGAAACCAGGAGTCATTTTGCTACTTCTTAGAGGGAAAACTTTTTCAGATTGATGAACAGAAGCTCAGACAAAATATATTTGCACCCTGCAAGAGCCTTGGTTGCTCTGTCAGCCACCAAAGGGCTTCACTTCTTTGTGAGCCTCAGCTCACTGGAGCAGTCTCAGCTCAGGAGCTCTTCCTCATTCTCAGCCTGGACAGAAGACTGTTCATCCTGGCTAAAGATGCCCCATCACACACCAGATYCTTGCACAACAACCTGATCAAAACCACAAGGCAGTGCTCCATCAGGCAGGCAATTTGTTACTTTCCTCTGAAAATGAATGCACACACCGACCCCTGCCCACAGCTGCTCTTGTTTTCTGGGTCTCAAAAGGCCCCTCTTGAGATCTTTACCAAAACTGAGAGCTTCTATTTCAGAAACTTTGTCTTGTTTTGTTGTGTAAATGCCAGGGTGGGAAAAGATTCGGGTTTTTTTTTTTCCTAGAATGCTCATCTTTCTCTACTTTTTATTTGATATTTTGCGTTTCATTTGCCAGTAAACAGCAGCATCTCTCAAAAGAAGAGCAAGGCCAGGAGTTATCTGTGGGCTAAGAATGGTCCTGTGTCTAAGGGCAGCTGCACATGATTACACAACTTAAACCAGACAGGGGAAAAGGTGCCAACAACCTACAGCTGGTAGAATTGTAAAAACATAATGCCAGAGATCTGTTTTTCTTGGAATCTAAATTCAGCCTTGGGGAACTCATTTAATAGAAGGCTTCTTGAATCCCCTTGAACAGAATTTTCTGTGATCAGGCATGTCAGATGGATGTCACTAAGTTATTTCTTATCGTTTTTAGCAGAGAGTGCTCCTGCTATTTTCTAGCAAGGCAACAGAGCCTCAATAATTTATTAAGGGTTCTTGAAGAAAAAGGTAGCCTGCTCCAAGTAATTTGTGTTTACAAAATAGCTCAAATCTCAGCAGACCAAAGACAGAAACTCCACTAACTCTTAGCAAGTAATTTTCCCCAGCAAATTCTTTCTTCTTTCCCTGAAGCAGGGAGAGGAAGGCAGCTAATTCCATGTTCCACCAAGCAGGTGAGATAATRGGCATTTACCAAAGAGATTTCTGTTACAGACTTTCAGTTGAGCGGTGAATATTTTGAAACCAGCCCTGGGTCCTGAGGGTGTGTGTTTGTGTRTGTTTTCTGGTGACATATCTCCTCCATTTCTCTAATCTCAGTGCTCGTTGCTGCATTTCAGCGAGCTAATTGGAAGGATTGCTTTGATTTAGATTATACCCAGTGGTCCCTGAAGCCAACAACCACAGCCAGCAATCAATACAAACTTGACCTCTTTTTCCCTTGTAAGATATTGCAGCAGAGGAGAAATGGCATTGCTGTTAGAGGCACCATTCTWACAGGGCACAACCTCAAAAGCAGATTAGACACGGTCAGTGCTAATGGGAGAGAAACCTCTGGTTTATTCTGCCAGAGACCCGGCCATTTGCAGCTGCTCCAGGTACAACACTCACTGCTCCTTGCAGAGCCATTAACTCCGAGTTYAGCTGCTGGCAAACTTAGCAAAGCTGGGGCATGGATGAGGATGCTGGCACATTCATGCAGTTAAATTATTCATAATAACAGGGCATGACTTTGGGCTGGGGCAGTAGGTRTTTTGGAGAATTCTCTGCTCTGGAGTGGGAATCAGCACAGGCTGCTGACCACTGGAGAGTGCCTTAAGAAAGGCTGCTCTGTTTTGGAGGGTGAGAGAATTTTAGGACATGAGCTATGACATACAAATCAGCCTTATGATTCCTGAATGGGGTTAAATCTGCTGAATTTGCTGTTAGGCCTGTGCCAGAATTATTTAATGAAGAAAAACAAGAAACCCACCCTGCTTTTTTTATACTAGTCTAACAYGTTGGGTCAATAGGATTTTGCATGATTGATTGCTTTTCCTACCTTTCTAATAAGGAGAAAATCTCGATTGTTTATTAGATCTTGGACACTTTTTCCCTGTGGCTGTAAATGTGAAGAAACTAGAGCCATGCTGCTGGATACTTCGAATATTAGGAAGGATTTAGATTTAAATCTGGCTTAGTCTAACCATCAGGTCAAACGTAAATGAGCTTATGTCTAAGTTTTCAACAGAAGCTTTGTGAGGATGATTYGTATGAAACAACTGCAAATGCAGTTCCAAGCCTTGGTTTTGCCTTGCCAAAAAACAGAGTCCAATTCTATGTTTTATATTGACTTCTCAATCCAGGAATAGATAATAGTGACAACCATCAATTTCCTCAAAATGTGTGTCCCTTCCATCCAACTCCTCCAAGAGTAATATTCAAGTTCAGATCCAAGATGTATTTATGGATAACAAGTACTTACATGTAACCTTTGAATTTATTGAGATCATTGTTTGGCATTTCACAGATGATGGTGTTTTGGAAAAATTCGGGTTCAAACAAAGTATTCTGCAAGAGAAAACACACTGAGAATGAGTGTCAAATCCAATGAGTACTTGAAATGCTAAACACTGAGAGAAGCTTAATTTAGACTCTAGGACTGGAGCACTTGCCCTAGAATGAGAGACAAAGTCATTTTAGCTCATTCAGCCTGAAGCAAAGTTTCAGAAGGGCTGAGTATTTCCCTATTTTGGAATCACAACTGGTTAAATTAAATGAAGAAAAGGCTGTGTATTGGACACACCATCACAGATGCCAATTAGTGCAAACATCTGTCTTCATTTAAAGTGAATRTAGCAAAGAGAGTAGATTTACATGAACTATTAGGAAGAAATTCTTCCCTGTGAGGATGGTGAGGCCCTGGCACAAATTGGTCTGAGCTGTGCCATCCCATCCCTGGAAATGTCAAGGCCAGGCTGGAGGGGCTTGGAGGAACCTGGGACAGTGGAAGGTGTCCCTGCCCATGGCAGAGTTTGGAGCAAGATGAACTTTAAGGTTCCTTTCAGCCCMAACCATTCTGGGATTGTGTGCTTCTATGAAATATTTTGGATTGCTTATAARATAAAAACTGTAGTCAACCAAGAGCAAGCTCAAATTAAAACAATTTCGGGATTTAACAGGATTCTTGATTATGCTAGAAGATTTATGTTACTGGCCAGGATGGTATCATCACAAAGAGGCCACACATTTTAATGACTGTATCATATTCAAATAAAACCAAGAGCAAGACTAACAGCAAAAAAACCCCTTTACCCAACCCCAAAATTAAAATCAATCCAGAAGAGGGAAGGTAGCAGAATAAGCCCAAACTGCTGGGAGAGACAAAATGAGACAAAGCTTTTCAGGCTAAAGGCTCACTCCTACAGAGCTTGGAGTTGAACTGAGTCACACCATTTTCCTTGATTTCCCCAGTGTTCAGGGAAACAGGCTTGGGGTTTGGACTGTACAAAGCAGCCCAGAAAACAGACAGAATGAGACGTACTTGACTGCCATAAGTGGTGATTTATTCTCAGCTGATAACATACACAGAACTTTGATTTTCGATTAAGAAAATGTAATAAAAAAGGGATATGAAAAATRTGAAAGATAATAATTATTGCTGTGCCACAGAATTGGAAAAGATTTAAAGCTCACTTAACACAAAAGCCTCTGTTAGGAAAGTTGGAAATCAAATCTGCTTCTGAGCCTCCCTACCTTTTTCTACAGCAAGCACTGTGCTTTAATKTTTACTTTGTTTTCTCTTTCCTGTCCTTTTTTTTCATAAACAATACATGTATTCTTTTTTTTATACTATGTGTGTATGTATAAGTACAAAAAAGTAGAGAATACGATAAAAAAAATGTTGGAGGAAACATAAAAGCTTCAGGAACATAAGGGCCTTAGAAGGTATTTAGAATACCTTCTGACCCATGTGGCTGAGTATTTTTGGAATCTCTTTTAAGAGAGATTTTTCACCTCTGCTGAATCTTGTTCAACTCAGTGAACTCAACAGGAAAACCAGTTCATATTTGGTTTTKCTAGAAGTATTTGTATAACAGGAGAACAGGAAGATACAAAAATCACCTGGAGTGTTCATTGCTAACAAAGAAAACTAATAGGCTTCTAGATAGAAAGGGGTACAGAAGAATGATTCTTCTCTCAATTTTTTTCTTTTGATGACAAGAATTTTACATTTGAAATTTCAAGGTAGAAAATGCCATAAAAGGGTCTTTTAGAGATAGTTGTATTCMATATTCCTAAGCATATCATGGAATCACAGGGTGGTTTGGTTTGGAAGGGACCTTAAAGCTCATCTTGTTACCACTCCTGCCATGGGCAGGGACGCCTTCCACTATCCCAGATTGCTCCAAGCCCTGTTTAACCTGACTTTGGACAATTCCAGGCATGGGGCACCCAAAACTGGGCAACTGTGCCAGGGCCTCATCCCCTCAGAGGGAATAATTWCTTCCTAATATTTCATGTAAATCTGCTCTCTGTCAGAGCAAAGCCATTCCCCCTTGTCCTGCCTCTCCATGGCCTTGTGGAGTCTTTTCTCATATTTCTTATAACCTAAACTGATGATCTAACCCTAGTATCACCTCCCTGTTTAAAGAGTCACTTTATGGACAGAATTACATCTGAGGGGGTTTTATGCAGCTCATAAACCACAGGGCTAAGCAAAGCTCAAAGGACAAGGAAGAAGGCGGCGCRCTGAAACCCGCACGTGTGACACTGGGGACACGGGGGTTTTTATCCACTGTTGACACAAACACACCACAAGAACAGGGAGATAGAGGTGGCTGTGCCAGCTCTGACCTTCTCCAGCACGGGCTGTCACCACAGCTGCATTCCACTCTGTGCATGGAACAGCAGCTCTTGAGCACAGACACTCCCAGGCACACGGTTTATCTAAATAACAACTCAAAGTCTAAGGAAARTCACTGTGATTAGGCAGTCTGGGGCATAATTTAGCACATGGGCATTTTCTGATGAAAAGGAAAACTTCCTCATATGATGAACAATTGAGGTAAAAGTATACATTTTTTGTGTGATGTAGAGCAGCCTGTTCTCCTCTAAAAGCAAAAATATAAATTTAGGACTACATGGCAAAATGCAGCATTTTAAAAACTGTTAAGCATTCAGTCGACTGTTTTCTCCTAAATCTCTACATATTAAAAATTTCCAGTGTTTTTCAGGAGCAAGACCTCTCCCTAACTATCACTGGAAGGCACTGGAAAAGGCCTGTGCCCTATGCTATGGGATCCACAACCTGAGACAGCCCTTAATTGTCCTTGTAAAGTGACTTCCATTTGAACACGGAGCCAGGAACACTGGAGTGCAGCAGCTGATCACAACTGGCCATGGAAATGGTGTGCTTTTAGTTAATAAATCTGGTTTCTCCCTGGCAGCTCTGTCCCACACACCAGTAACCCCAAAATATCTTCCCAACAGCACTAGTACTAACTGCTAAATACATGAATGTAATTCTCAGATTACTTGTGAGGTTTTTGGATTTCATATCTGCTGGAGTAATTCCAATGAAACAAAATATTCCTCTTCATTACTACAACTCCCTAAGCTTGTTCTGAGTTTTTTGAAAAACTGACCTGCTATGTTTGAAAAATAYTTGAAAATGTAACAACTCTCTCTAAGTTATATTTTCTTGTTTACTTCAGGTTTATCCAACATGAGCCAAGAGAACATAAAAGTAAAGTGTTTGTAAAAGGAAAATGATATTGCCTATGAAAAAAAGATGATTTTAAGCATTCAAACTGAATCTCAAAGTGATGTCAAGCATTCAACCTTTTAAAAARATTAATTTACTTTGAGTTCCTATTAAAGAGCTTAATGCATTCCTACACAGGATTGCATTCTTTAAATTTTTCCTTCCAGTGTGCCTTAGAGCAGCTCCCAGTGGAGCTGCCACACCTCCACCTGCCCAGGAGRTGTGGCAGAATCTATAAGGAAACCCAGGGATGCTCTGGCAGGGGACCATGAGCTTTGTTCCAATTCCCATGCAGAAATGATTCCCTCACTGYAGTGACTTTGCTGTGGCCCAGTGGCCACAGTGCTGCCTTGATGGCCAGTTTTTAATAATGCCACAGACACGGTTAAGGGGATAAAAGGGTTTTACCTTGGTATTTGGGATCCCAGGTGCACAACCTGATGGCAGAATGCACTCCTGTGTACAGCACGGGTACAAGTTTTATAGATTTCAAGAATTAGCATATCTATCTAGGATTCCCCAATAAGAAACTTAACAAATGCAGTAATGTCCCCCTATTCTAATGAATCCTCCCCAGATGAGGCTAGAGCCCAATTTACACAAGATGTTCTGGACAGAAGGCTTCACCCAAGGCTGGAGCTCGGGTTTAAGATAGCACAGGGCATGCTGATCACTTCCTAGGATGTTTGGTCTCTCTGCCCAGCAGAACTCCTAAACTAAGCTGGAATATCAAGCCACATGAATCACAATCATGCAGGGCTAAGGGGAATACATATAGGGTATAGAAATGTCTAAAAGGGTTTTGTAAAACATACAAAAGGGAACATAAAAAGGAAAGACAAAAATCATT
Organism: Malurus melanocephalus; assembly: GCF_030028575.1. Lineage (NCBI taxonomy): Eukaryota > Metazoa > Chordata > Aves > Passeriformes > Maluridae > Malurus > Malurus melanocephalus. Next base: position 48,103 of record NW_026623505.1, read on the forward strand.
GGGCATCAACAGCAGCAGACAAAGTGTCCACGGGCTGTGTTTGCCCAACTCACCTGGCTGCTGAAGCCCATCACCACCCGGCGCTGCTTGAGGTTGGTCTCCCCGTCCAGGTTGGCGGTCTCCAGGTGGCAGATCCCGTTCTGGTCGGAGGAGTGGAGCAGCAGGATGTCTGCTGGGATGATCTCGTTACACTGCAGCTGCACAAAGTCCCCCACTCGCACGTCCTTCCAGCACTTCTCCACGTAAGCATGTTCCTCCCTGTTGTGTTAGAAACACATCATGGGTGAAGAGTGACAGTAGGACGGTAGGACTGCTGGGTTGTGGGGCTTCAAAACCAGAAAATATGGGGTGGGGACACACTGGCTTTCCTTTTAAAGAACACAGAACAGAAAATAGAAATCAATGATCAGGCCCTTCCATTGTGCCACTTCACCATACRTCACATTCAACCCAAACCTTTACATGAAATAAAAAATTCACAGCAAAAATTCTTTCTCATTCTAGAACTAGCCCTACAATCTGCACTGCAAAATATAGAAAGCAGTTCAGATTAACAGAGGTATTTTCGAGTATCTTATTGAAGAAATTTAGATACTTCACCAAAACCTATTCATTGYTTTTGACCATGTGACTATTTCCCARCACTTTCYAATACCAGCATATAGATATTAAAAGAAACCTCATCTACACTTGCTTCAGGTCTTTCCAGTTTATAACTCTCAAGAGGTAATTACAAATCTTGAGTTTAGTGCACAGAAWCAACTTGAAAAGGCAGAAGAGTGGACAAATAATCCCTTAGTATTAAGCAAAAAGAATACAACCAGAGTCCAAGTTTAATGGAAAAGTTAAAGTGAGAAACAAAGAACTTCTAAATTAAAAAAAATTAAATAAAAGAAAAAGAGCTCATAGGGGTCAAGGAAAAGAAATTACAATTTCATCAACGAACTAAGTTCAGAAAACAGCAKACATTTTTGACATTGCATTTTCAATAATTAATCCTTCAACCGCTCTAAACCATCAAAGCAAACTGAAAACTGCACAATAAGCTTTAAAATTAGTTAATGGGAAAACTGCACTGCCAACAATGGCTTGGTTCCTCTAACTCCTTGAGAGGAAATTATTTTTTCAGTATGAATAATTGAATCATCTTATGCCTTGCTCTRTGAGAGGGAAAATGCTCATGATATTTTACCAGGCAGACAACAAAAGTCCCTTTGTGATGACTCAGAGTCTCATTTTTGGTTAAGTTTTTAATCATCCTCATCTATTGCCTGGAGAATACTGTGTTTCATTGAAGTGTTTGTTCCACAAGAAGGGGAGCAGTGATAGAGCAGATAAAGTGTTTTGCTCCAGTTCAAAGCTCTCATCCAAGCTCTGCTTCAGAGCCAGGCCAAGGGCTGCTTCCTGCTAACCCACTTTCCTGCCTTCTGCAAAGCAGAGCAGCCACGATGCTGCCAGGCAAACCYTCATGCTGGGCTGATGTCCTCGTCTGCAAAACAACATCAGCTGACAGCTACCTGTACAGGTTATGCAAAGAGTTAAATTCTGCACATTTTTTATTCAGAGAAAGAGCCTCCCAATCTAATTATTTGATTCCTTTTACTGTTGCTTGTGAGGCACTCACTAAATGATGGGGTTGTAGCAATATTTTTTCTTCTTACAGTAATTTTTCTTTYCTGAATTTTTTATTCTCATTTTGTCTGACTCTACTCACCTGCGTGTTCTTTCTCTTTTGCTCMACAGACATAAAAGACCACACTGAAGAACAGAGGTTTGGTGTAGGCTAATTAGATGTTGCTATGCATTTTAAAAAAATCTAGTTAAATTTCTATTTGAAAAGTATTTTAGTGAGTGTATGTTGAATATTTAATCCTCTACAAAGCAGATGCTAAGTTAATAAAGCAAATTAACTGAATAATTACTAATCATTTCCCGGCAAAACACCTTCTGAATAAGACTTCTTTGTTTATTTAAAACATGAAAGAGAAAGTACAAAAGGAGTTTAGAGGAAGCAGATGTCTTGTCTTGCCATCCTGGACATTTGGATGCCATTTATAGTTTGCATATAATGTTTGCTGTGGCTTCTGCAGGGCAATCCTACCTCTCTGTACGTCAACTCTTGMGCAATTCAGAAGTTTACAGAACACACTCCTGATTTTGTCCACTCATAAAATGCTATAGAAGGGCCTTGCCCAGCTGGCTGTGYTCCACATCAGATGAAAGAAACCAGGTTAGCAAAAATAATCCATAGAAATCACAGATTTGTAATATTTTTTTCAATAGCTCCCTGTGAAACCTCCATTATACATAAGGCTTCAGGGTTCTGCCCAGTCACTAATTACAGAGGAGACAGTGAGTCAGAAAAGCCTGATGACCTCTTTCAGATCAGAGGAAAAGCCTTACTTAGCACAGGGACTGCAGCTCAGGGATTGCCAGAATCCCAGACCTGCATTCAGGTGAACTGACTGTCCCTCTATCCCAAAGAGAATTCAGTTTGGTAAAAACACACAGTTCTGTTCCTGCAAAAAACCCTTCATCTGGAGCTGAAAGATTAAAAATTCCCTATAGTACAAAGCTTTTCTACAACTTTGTAGGGAATTGCCAGTGGATGAAAGGAAGAAAAGTACTTCAYGATGAAACTGGTGCACCCCATGGCAGCGCTGGCCTAGTTGTCTAACGAGATTTTTCAGATGAAGCAGTTTCCTTTCAGCAATCCCTGCAACTGGGAACACTGCCCATTTTCTGCTCAGCGATTAAAGTTCACAGCACAAGCTCTGGTTGCTAAATAAACAGAGGAGCTTCATAAATCCAAGATGGTCTGACGAGAAACAGAMGAGAAGGGCGAATGTATTGAACCATTTAAATAAAAAAGATGTGGTGGTTTTCAGTTGGTGGGAATGTGGATTTCTGACTCTGTGGCACACTGCAGACATGGTGTAGGATAACAGTTCTTCAGTCCCTTCTCTCCTTTACCGGGCAATTTGTCAAAAGCACATCCAAAAAGCRTTCCCTTGCTAATGGATATCATGATGATGCCCATCAGAGGATAGTGCCAGTGGAAAGAGGCCTTGAACAGTCAAAATGAAGTCTGCCAGAACTGTTATTGAACTCATCAAATCTGACCAGAAGGACTGAACTAAACAGATTTTATGAAGTCATTTCTGGGAAAAAAAAGGCCATAAAAAAACCCTGCTRCAGTTGGAGATCACGGGGGAACTTGAATAAATTATTGACTTTGTGTCAACAATTGATTTCACTTTCTTGGATTCAATAAAGATAAATCTCAAACAAAAACTGGATCATAAATGATGGCGAATGGAAGGAAATAAAAATTATTATTAAATTAAATAATTTTTCACATGCACTGTATAGCACAGCATAGACTAAGTTTTCTTAGTAAAAAGTCTTCAGAAGTCTTTGTCACYGAGAAGCATTTTATCAGCCGATTAGTCCAGGGAGTTTTATTCCCTTGAATTATTGCAAACTCCATCTCGGTATTCTTTGCAGTTTGAAATGAAGATATCATTTGCTCTGCACTCCCTAAACTGTCACCAGATCATGATACCTAGGAAAATGTATCAGTGTCATCAAGAGACAAATGTAAATACTTACATTTTGTTGTATGTAAATTTGCTAGAATGCTRTATGTGTAAATGGCTTCCTTCAATCATCACCTATTGCATAAAAAATACCAATATTCTGGGATCTTGTTTCTACAGGGGCAACAGGTTGACTCCCACAGCTGCTTTCCTTTCACAGCCCATTTTTGCAAATAGAAATCTCAGTTTTATGCTATCAAAGGTTATACCAGCTTTTATATGCAAACCSCTCACAAAATATTGTCAAAGACCATTTCATGGCCATGACCTCACCTTTAGGAGCTACTGCCACAAACCTAAAAAACAGACAGCAAAAGAGCAGCTTTGGGACTTGAGGGAGGCACTAGACCAGACAGGAACTGACTGAGAAAGCTGAACACAGGTCAGAACACAGCACAGGTGGCTGAAAATGTCCCTGAGCTGCAGATCCTGTCTGGGCATGGGAAGGTGCCACAGGGGTGTGGGTTTTTCCAAGGGTGGCAGGATGGTTTTGTGTCAGGAACCTCAGCAAAGCAGCAGCCAATCCTGCACCCAGCTCCTCCCAAGAGCCCCAAACTCTCAGAATTTGAACACTACATTAAGACAGCAAAAGCACCTTTTAAAAAATAATGGGAATGAAATTTTTCTAAAGTCTCAGAAAGAACTTACACTTAAATCAAACTGACATTCCCAATTCCTCATGGATAACAGATCCTGTCTTTTTATGTGCTTAAACTGCCTATAGCAGTAACAAGGAACTTATTCTCTCAATGATAAAAGAAGCCAGTGCTCAACTTCAGTAACCAATTGAAGTTTACTTTAAGTCAGTACCAGAACTTTATAAATGCATTATTTGTCCAAATAAATAGTTCTAGATTTCTTTTAACTCACCTTTGAAGAACTAAAATAAAACAGAGGTGAAAGCCTGTTGCTTAGACTTTACTAGGCTCATTTTGTAAATTGTAGATTGTTGTATTTAGGAATTTTTTTTTTTTAGTATTTTGCTGCCTTGAAGAAAGTAGTATTGCTGCAACGCTTCCTGGAACCAGCTGGAATGAACAGGTAATTCCAAGGTCACTCAATTTCTCCTAATCATTAGCATTAGTTTCTAGGGACTCTCATTAACTTGAGAAGTTTCTGGAAAGCACAGCCTACATCAGCTTTTCTGGTAGTCCCATCTTTATATGACCATGTAGTTCCTGGTAGAAACCTGTCACTCTCCAGGTTTTAATGCTATTTTAAAAGTTCAGACAGTCAGGATGGATCTTAATGCCACGGGACCATGATTCTGCAGGTCTCTGAGCCAAAACCACAGATTCTCATTTATTTGGTCTTAATGTTTAGTCATTAGCTCCTGCTGCTGTCTGCTGAGCCATTGCACCTTTTCTGTGAAGCAGCTTGAAATGCCTTGGCAGGTAATAGATCTTGAAGAAAGCTCTGATAAAGCAATACCCAAACCAGTGGTAGCTTTAGTAATGTATYTATGGATTTTGTTCCACAGAGAGCAAGGATCCTCACTGTGGCAATRTCCCCTGACTGACAACCATTTCTCCTTCTCTGCTCTTCCACTTTCAGATGGTGCTGCCTGGCCCAGCTGAGTGCTGACATTTTTGGTTTTCATTTGGTCAGTTAGGAATCGTGCCCCATAATTCATAAATCAACAWATTCATAAATCATCCCACTCCACACAAGGTGTTTTAATTTTTTCATTATTTTGGTAGCCCTGGTTTCAAGCAGTGTCACAGAGACACAGCACCCCTGAGTTTGCTGCTGGTTGAGGACATTTTCTCATCTCCCTGGGATGTTGAAGGATTCCTCAAGCAGAAGGCACTGTTTGYGCCACTGTTAATTCAGGTTTCACAGCTAAACCAGGTGCAAAGTTTCCACAGCACATGAAGCACAGAGAGAATTACTGGGCTGACAGAGCAGAGGATGCCCATTGCCAGTCCCACTTGGGGGTAACAGCTCACAACTAATCCCAGTTTGGGTTTTGTGGCTGCCACAGGAATGAGCCCATTCAGGAGATCCTCCAGCTGATGAGATTCCTGCACTGCCCAGGAAGTTTACCACAGAGCTGTAGAAGCCTTGAYATTGCTAGAAAATTGATTGCAATTTTGCTTGGGGTGAGATTTTGTGTTGGACACAGGATTTAGACCTTTTGTTTTTGTGTATAAAATGAACCCCCTAAAGCCTTCAGCAGGCTCGTAGTCTTTAAAGTTAGGCTTTGTTAGAAAACAAAAATAATATAGCAGAAAGTAAAGGCTCTCTAACAAGTGAAAACTCAGAGCTGCTGAACAACACTTTAAATTAAAGAGTTGGCAAAAAATCTTTCTGCTTGCTGTGCCCTTGGCAGGAGGGGATTTTCCTCTCATCCTGCTTTCTATTTTACAAACTTGCAGGTTCACCTTGGGTTGAATGACATGCATATGGTATTTCTGGGTCCAGAGAAAAATTGTTTTTTTTTTTCTTTAATCTCTGAAGTTTGACAGTAGGTCCATTCTTGTTTTCAGGCATGTTCCCTGCCCTTTTCTGTGCCCTCTTCCAGATGCCACACACCTCTGTTGGCCACTGGCCAGCCCCAGGCACTGTCCCAGACATGGGGAGCATCCAGGGGAGGTGCAACCTCTCCCTTTTCAGAAGTCCAGCTGAACAGAGCCTATGAAGGAGGTTCAAAACAGAACGGCAGCTTTTGCCTTTGCTGCCCAGCTTCCCTAAGAAAATATAAAGTACCCTGTCTRTAYGCTCACCTGTAGGCAAGCAAATCCYYATTGCWGTCAGAGAGAGAACTGCAGCACAGAATTACAATTCTTCAATYGAATCAAATATTTTAATTCTCTTTCAAATCAGTGAGTTCAGCTTAAGCCACTTTCAGCTTTTCAGCTCTTGGCAGTTCTGATTTTGTGCAACACAGTGATGAGCTCTTTGGTTTTTCCTTTTTTCATACCACTGCTCTAGGGCTGACCCAGTTAGTGCTGATGCAAAAAATCTTTAAATGTTCTAAAACCTTACACTAAGCAGACAAAGAGCCAGTCAGAGTCAAGGCCAGCCTAAATTATTTGTACCACAGACATCAGTGGACTTTGAGAGGAAGAGGAGATTGATGTTTGTAGGAATTACCTGAAAACCACAGGGTCTGAAAACATCACAGAGGAACTTTCATACCTTGTTCAGGATGCCTGTTGGCTTGCCTGCTTCTCCTGCAGCCCCACAGGATGGTTCAAAGCTCATAAACAAGGCTTCTCTGAATCACTGCCTCAGATATATCTGAATTTAGGTTTTGAAATTAAGCAATATGAATTAAACAAYGTTAATGTTTTTGTGGCTGCTGCTGTGCCACACTGAACTGTGCATAGCCCTTGCATTTCTATCTTAGTGTGCACTGAAACACTGAGAAAAAGTTGGGTAAATTTTCCAGAAATGTAAATTTGATGCAAAAACCTGTCTGGATGCTATGGAGTATTTACAGAACCTGATATAACCCTCGGGGTATATCACAGCCAAGCTATATAATAATTACATATCAATTAGTTCCTTGAATATTACGGAACTTCAAGAAAATTAAATAATAGCTTTTAGCAGCTATTGCATTGACTTTCACTTTCAGGTTTGTGGAGCACATCCAGTGCTGGCCCCTGTTAGCAAGTTAATGACAAATTGGAGAGAGTTTAGAGAGAAATAACCATGGTAGGTTTGGAGKGACTGACTGAAAGGATGAAAAGAGCAAACTGTGTACCAATATTCACTAAAAGGTGTGTAGGTGCAATAAAATAAATGTGATAAAAATCACACATATTTCAAGATTATAATCATTATGGATAGAGACTAATTAGGATTGCATAAAATCAGGTGACTTGAGAAATTTAATTGGAATTAGAGAGGGATAATAAAGCATAGTATCATAGAAAATGCTTTGGCAGTTTTTAGTAAGGGAAGACTGCCTGACTCTGAAAAAATTAAAGGAGACAAAGTATATTTTAAAGAACACCATGAGAAAGGAGACATTGGAACATTGGTCTCTACCATCTACAATTCAATTTTTTGTTCTCTCCTTTTGGTGTGGTGTGATTCCTTCCAACAGCACAGCAGTTTGTCTACAGAGGATGATTCCAAAAGTTTTGGTTCCAAAAGTACAAACTCTTCAATCAAACATCGAGGTTATTGCATTGTCCCCAAGACACTTTAATGCCTATTAATTGTTTYCCATTTTCTCAATTAAACATTCTTKAAAYACACTACTGGAAGTGTATTTTTTTTTTCATTTGACCAGCAGACTGGATTTTCCATTCCAGCTTATCTCTGTGAAAAGAAAATTRGAATAAATGTGTTTACAGGCCAGCCTATTTAATTTCAGTTTTCCTTGCTCTATGTTGAAAGAAGGAAAGTTACTCAATTTACCCTGGTCTTCAAGAAAATTTTGGAGAACATTCAGCATTTGGAAAAGGTTGGTTTGCCTTTATATCTCTTTTGGAACAGGTGCCAGAGTTCTTATTAAAATCTGAAATAAAGACAATATACACTCCAAGAGYACCTCTTAAAATCTAAGTAATATTTCATCTTAGGATGAAAGATCAGTTGCTGTATTAAAAATAACTTTTTGCTGCCATAAGATTTGCAAAATTTGCAGTGTCTCAAAAAGACTTTCACCTGTTAAAAAATTACTTATTTTTAGCAGATTATTCATAAGGAAGAAAATGAGAAGACATGCTCTTCCATGACTTTGCAGCTAGCAAGAAGAACAAGAAATATCAGCTTCCCAAAGCACCAGAGAAGCCGGATTAAAATTATTCATAATAAGCTGTAGTGACTGATCTGATGGCAGTTGTTATTATCCAYGTTTTTTTCCAGGCAAGGTGAATGCCGTGGTCTGAAGCCCTTATTTTCCTTTCCCTTACATCACCATTTGGGCCATAAAACYTTGGTGAAAAACAAGATCCTTGATGAGACTGATTCATAGATCCAAATCTTTTTTATGGGATGGAATAACCAATTTTAAGGGAGGCCCATGTTGTGTTTCTGCATAACAAAGCACTCACGGCTAAAGCTTGAACCTGAATCTGAATAKCTGCTGTAATTCCATGATGGATAGTTCTTCCTAGATAAAACAAGTTTTACTGTACTCCCTATTTCTCATGTTCCTGTGGTAAAGGGCTTTCAGATCTAAACTGACATGACTGTTGTATGTAGAGAGGAAATAAATAAAATCCTTCTGTAGATTTTTTTCATTAGCACCTCCTGCCCCACCTCCCCTGTCCCATACTGGTTTTAACAAGTATTAACAAATAATCCATTGCCTCATGGGCTAATGCAACACTGGAAAAACAAAAACATTTCACCAGATTGCAATCTCAAAGATAGGCAGAAGAGGCAGTTTTGCCACCTACCCAAAGAGCTACAATTATTGACAGTCTTCACCACAGAAGGGAAGAAACCTAAAATCCACCATATTTAGAAACTTGTAAAACGCCTGCTTCTTTGGAAAAGTTGGCAAGGAGAACAGTGCAGGTTTTTTTTACAAGTCATTATTTATATGGGGCCTCAGTTTAGCCCCCAAACAAGCAAATCTGCTTTCCTGTTTAAGCAGAAGGATATAAAAATAAAAATCTSACAAACACATGCAGGAGAAACAAACAGAAATGACAGCCCCCTGTGATAAAAGCCAGAGATCTGCAAGATCTTGCTCGTGAAAGCACAAATTGTATAAAGCACTGTTGATGAATTTGAGGGATGACAGGCACCCTCAGAGATGGAAGGTTTTGCACTTCTGACTCTCAGATGTGATATTTTAACAAGACTCCCAGATGTGATATTTTAACAAGGAGAAGTCATTTTCTACTTTGCTGAGACAACAGTTTTGATACAATAAAACATAATTTTCAAACTTCCAAATGTCCTAAAAGCAAGAAGTCATGAAACAGTTTGAAGAAAGGAGCACAGACACACGTAGTTAATTCATTCAGAGGTGACTAAACAGAGGCATCTATTACTATCCTTCCTTTCTAGACTYTGTTTTTACAGGTTCCTTTTACATACTGCCTAAGAAAGAAAAAATAACTRAAAGCTCATCAACAGTGTAGAGTATAAAATTAAATGTAGTTCAAAGGGCCAGGTTTTTAAGAGATTTCTTGGCATCTAAAATGCAAACAAGTCCCAAGACAGATCCTGTTCTGTGCTATCTTCTATTGAGAGAACTAAACCCTCATGAAAATGTTTTAGAAATTCAGCTGCTTGTAGCTCTTTAAGCACCTATTTTCAGTGCACTAGAAGGCTGATAGACATGGCAATATCATGAAACTCAAACTTAATTTGCCAGTCCAAAAAACACTAATTAAAAAAAAAAATACCAGGTTACATGTGGTGGCCATGGCTTTTCCCTTTTTCACCTAATCACTGTGATTTTTCAGCAGTTATTAATTAATTTTTCTTAAGCAAAAAGCCTACCCATTGATAAAAGATTTCAAGCCAACATTTTTGGTAATAAAAGCTACATGAATCTCACCTGCTGTAGATGTAGCATCCCATGTGATTGATTTCTTTGTCTAATTTGTACCGCCGGAAGTCCTCCCAAGCATCTTTAATGGCTGTGATGGCCATTATAACACAAATTGGGATCACAGACACCTCTGGTTGGAAAGCATTCACCACGGGCACAAAATTCAGCAGCGCAATGAACACAAAATAAATATTGGCAAGGCGGTGAAACTGCTCATAGATATTTTTAGGGAGGAAAGTTAAGATGGTGTATTTTGTGGTCTTAATTTCATTGGAGTCATAGTATCTGTTCGGATTTTCCTTCCACTTCTTACTTCCAAAGGGCAAATTGGAGATGACCACTCGTTTATTTTCATTTTTCTTCTTTCTTTTCCTTACTTTTCCTCTGTTCTCCAGGTCCTCATTTTGGTTTTCTGTGTCTGAAGCACCACATCCGCAGCAGGTTTCCTTGAAAAAATGTTTTTTCCATACCATTCTAGAGAAGCAGCCCGAAACAATTCTCCTTGACATCTTCTCCTCTCCAAAAGCAGCTTCAAGTTGAAAACCAACRAAGTTAGAAGAGTTCAATAATCCAAATGAGCTGCCAAGAGGGGCAGAGAAGGGTTGAGATGTCCGAAGCCCAGGGCTGCCCAGGGATGGGGCTCATCCTGACTCAGCTGCACCAGCTCCTGAGCCTGCTGGGGCGGCTGCGCCTCACCTGTGCCAAAAGCATCCTGAATGTTTGGTTCTTCCTGTCAGCAGATGCCTGCAGGCCCTGCTCAGACCATTTCCCTGGCACTGACTCGCTGCTCTCACCGAGAGGCTCTGCTTTAACGTGGAGTAGGGGCGAAGCTGAGAGCACACGTTCAATTTTCACAGGTCACTCCGCGAGCTTCAGAATCGCTTTACAACCCTGGGAGTTGCCAGGAAGCTCAAAGGTGATGGGCAGAGCTCCGTGTCCCAGATGTCAACAAAAGATTGCTACAAGKCTCGCTACAGACAGTATTTCTCTTTTATTTCCTTTATCTATTGTTTGTTTTCATGACCATAGCATGGATTATTATTAAACAAACAACCAACCCTCGTTCCCCCAAGCCAAGCAAACCTGTGATTCAATAGTTGCAGGAATTACACACAGACAAAAGCAATGCACCTGGATTGCTCCTCAGCCTGATCCTTCTTCCCTGACAGACCCCAAACCTCCCTCTCTCACCAGGTATCCCTTCCACTCTCTCCTTTCTTTTCCCCTTTGGTCCCTCTTCCTCTGACACATAAGTAGGTCAGCACAGATGAGGGCTAATTTCCAGAAGAGCTAATGACCTGTACGCAAACCATAGCAATTATTTTCTCTATGTCCTGGGCTTAAGAGCAGGTGAAAAAAGGAAAGCATGCAAATATTTAAACTTCTTTTAAATGAAAACTCCTATTTGCTTCATTATACAGTGACAAACTAAGCAGTCTCAAGTCAAGTTGGTACTTRGACAAGAAACTCTGATGAAATCGAAATGTTGCAACAAAAGAACTGTGGTGAAAATATTTCTTCCTTCTGAGTCAGTAGTGAGCAAACAGCTTCCTGCTGGTGTTGTACCATCCCCAAAGCCAGCCTGTATTGATCCCTTCGCTTACTGGAAGTTCTGGAACTTCTTTTATCTCCCGRTTATGATTCACTTTGAATGTAGTTGATCATTAATTTCTGTACTAGTGGTTTCATTGTGAAACGTCTGAAAGACATCCCTCCAATTTTCTGAGCAGTCCCAGTTTTCCTTGCCAGACTCGGACAAGTYTCATTTATCCTCCAGACCCTTCTGCTATCAGGAGAGGATGATGTGTGTGTTGGCAAGCTGCTCTGAAAACTTGGAGTGAGAACCTGTATATCAGCACACACTGCTGTGATGGGAAACAAAGCCCCAGTGATTTTGAGATGTTTTAAGTGAGATGAATAAGGCGTTTTTAAAGGCAGAAAAAAAAAAAAATCTTTTGTAACAGTTTTTTCAAGCTTACGGTTCTCTAAAGGGTCAGTGAGGGAATTGCTGTAAAATCAGATGAGAAGTTTCCATCACAACAAAAGCAAGAAAAAAATAATTGGTTTAGTTTACTTACTTGTTGTATACTCTGGTTTTAGTGAAGTTTATTGTCTTATCATGCTGGTATTTTCTGTATTCTTCAACAGCATCCTTAGTCATGCTRGCAAGCAGCACCACAAGCAGAGGCAGCATGGTAATCTCCCTGTGGAAAACTTCCACTTGTGGGAACCAGTTCAGAACCACCAGGAAGAAGAAGTAAAGATTGCCCACCCTAAATAGGCATAAAATAAATTAAAACGGTCAGAAGTTAGAATGTATCCTTTCCTTAATGAACATCCCCATTTGTGTCAAAGGAACATTAATAATTTCACTCCTCTACCCTCCTTTTCCTTTCTCCAAGGAAAGCTTAACCAAGGTGCTAATTTTTTATTTAGAAGAGGCTGTGAGATACATTTTCATGCTGTTATAGCTAGCTCCAGTTTTCTCTCATGTTACAAATGCTGTCTCTGGGATCTCCAAGGTCTTCAATGACCCCTCACTGCCTCAGCCTTGAAAATGAGCACAAAATCAAACAAAAGCCAAACAAACTTTAAARAACAAACCAATGAATTATGGAAATGTCCCCATAAGGAATCCATGAAGGATTCTGCCAATGGAAGGTTGTATTGTGAATGGGCCAATCCAGTACACAGAATAAAAATTTCAAAGCTAGAGATGGATATAAAACTTCCATTTCTCTTTATCCTGATGATAATTCCCTGGGCATGTTTTTGAATTGATTCTTTATGCTGAGGTGTTTTACATAATTACAAACCAGCACTTGGAAAGAAACCTGACCTAGCATTTGCATATACATAGATACTATTTATAGGTTGTTAACTTCATGATGTTAAAAATATATCAAAATTGAACTGCTTAAATCCACAGATCCAACACTCTCAAATGTGTTTTTTTGTTTTCTTAAAAGTCAAAGGTTTATGCAACACAAAACCAGATGAATTTCTTTTTTAAAAGCTTGTTTTTTTTTTTTTTTTTTTTACATAGAGAGCAGTTGCAGCACTCAAACAAGAAAGCTGGGCACAGCAGTGGTTAAAAATTCCCAGTGTTTACTTCTTTTAATCCTCCATTTCAGTATGAACCGAGTGACATTTGATTATAAATAATCATCACCCGAATTTTAGTACTGTTGCAATGACAAAAGCAGCCCTTCTCCTCATACTCAAATACCACTTTTTCAGAGAGAGTTTTTGAATCTCATGGATCATCGAATGATTATTTTTTTTTACCTGTGAAACTGTTCAAAAAGATTTTGGGGCAAAAAACTGAACCATGTGTATTTTGTGGTCCGTATCCTGTTCCCAGAATAAAATGTAGAAGCTTGTTTGCAGTGTTTCCACTGTCTCCCACTGTCAGGCAGCACAATCCTCCATTTGTTTAGACTGAGTTTGGGTTTTTCTCTGACAGAGAGCAGCAGWGGTGTTGATTCTGATGGAGCCTGGGAGGGATTTTGAGCTCCCAGTCGCCGCCAGCGGTACAAAGCKGAGTCCACGGACAGAGCCATGCACAGCAGGGATGGCAGCTGAAAGACAAATGCATGACATGTGCTGAAAACCAATTCCATTCTGGTACAAAACTCCCTTCGTGCCTTGCAAGCAGAGGCTCTACGCAAAAACAATTCTYCTGCTCGGTGCGTTGCATGTTTTTCGATCTCGGAACTTCTGCAGAGAATGCACAGAATAAAAGGTACAACAAAATCTTCAATATGGGAAAATCTATTTCTATCTCTGGGGACAAAAAAAATATCTAAAATCTATTTTCCATGTCTTGTAGCAGCAAATTGACACAGATAAAGCCAATTTAACAGAAGTGAACAATGGCTTTTCCATCATAAATCCTGTACCCTTTTTTTTTTCAGTCATGAACTGCCACCAAATCTATTCAGGCATTTTTCTTAAAATGTCTGACTTTCTTACAATGCTTTTCCTTTTCATTCTGACTTATAAAAGGACTTGTTCAGGTGCTGAATCTTAATAGCTCACATAACAAAGAACTGCAGCATCAGCTTAATCGCATTTACACTCMGGTAACAGTTTTCCAGAGTCTTCAAAGAAATCTGATTTGACAGGAAAATGCCAGCCAATGCTAAAACAACGGATGTTTTATCAGTTGGAGAGATAAAGGAATTAAATCTCTCAGTACTAATCCTATTCTCATTGAGAAGTTCCTCCTGATTGTCCACACATCCACAGCTGCAGGTGTGATCCATCCTGCTGGATGCTCAGGCCACACAAGGGTAGGGACTGTTATACTCAACATAAACACAGCAAAAACTCACTTTAACAGCAGGAATTTGAGAAACGGACATTTCCCTACAATGATGAGGCACTAAATGTGCAGAAGCAAATGAAAAATAAAAGACACTGGCCTTGTGCAGCTTCAAGGTCCCACTGAACAAAACACAGGAGCTGAATCCACCTCATTTAGACTGGGTGAAACAGAGTTTGTAACTCTCTTTGGGAAAAAGACCCTTAATCACATTAAAAAAATATGTACATGTTTGAGTCTTGGAAGATGAGAAAACTACTCTGCCAGAGTCCAAATGAATGAGTACTTTGACKGAAATCAAAGTTATATTCAACATACACTATCTTAGAAACAGCAGGCCTTTACAGTATAAACTATGGTGCTGAGGGATTTATAATRAAAAGGCAGAAATTCAGTTGTTGGTGGTTACCAAAAAGGGCACAGTGAACACTCAGTGAAAACATTGCAGTGAAATAATGCAGCTCAAGTTTTCTAGTTAGAGGCTGGACACCTGGAAAATTTTGCCACCTTGCTCTGTGCACTTAACTCTGCAGCTTAAATTCAGATCTGAACAATGGTTGGAAAAGTGATCCAGATACACACTGTACTATATACATCTTTAACTGCTAAGCTTTTATATATATTTTTTCATATAAGTTGCAGGTGGTAGAGTTAGACACAACCTATCAGAGAACCTCATTCTGTATCTGAGATACATCAAGGTGGGTTGAAATTCCTTAGACTTYATAAATGAAAAAAGCAATAGTTTTMRKCAGKTTACTAAAAATRATAGCAGACAAGATTAATTAAGGCAGCTTTACACATAATAGAACCATGTCTTCCACGAGTTCCCCTGGGAAMCTCTTTCTAAAGCTTCACAAATCACAATTAGGCAAGCCTGCTTGACTTTCAAGAAGGGGTCTCTCTGCACTCCATCTTAACAAATTTCTTAGTGTATAAATAAATGAATGAATAAAATGACTTATTCAGTTAGGAGATCAGCTCTCTCCTCCAGACTGTCTTTGAAAGGCAGTGGTCAAACAATACCATAACCATGAAAAGAGAGGCCAATGGCTGCCATCAGGAAATGGAATGTGTTGCAGGAAATGCAGAGATGTCCTCACAAACCACACACAACTAAACAACTGTTCTGGGGGGAGAATTACATAACTGGATGCATAATCAAAGCAGCAAGGTAATGGCTTTCCTGACCTGTGAACTTCAGTGCTGGAAGAAGCAAACAAAACTTGGTATTTCAGATCAGTAAGAACATACAGGATCGTAAATGTGCATCAATGCTAGSAGATCACCCAACAGAAAAGAAGAAAGAACGCATAGATATATCCTTCTGCAAAACGACAATTTTCTATAATTCAGCCAGCTTCTTACAAGAATCTTCCAGCTCCCTGGGACGTTGATATGTAATGCCATCTTCTGTATGGCAGGAAATCCACAAAAAATATTGCATTACATTGGCAATATATTTTACGTGTCTGTCCCAACTCTTTCTAAAAAGCTTCATAAAATGAATTTTCTRTAATTCTAGAATATTTTACACACTCATTTGATTTATGTTTGCACAGAGATATCACTGAAGAAATGTGGGAAATGTGGATTCTTTCTGTACATATTTGCTAAAGTAGCTGGCTTTCTTTCATCTGGTAGTGAAACTTCAGCATCACAATTCATCTCCTAAAAGAGAAAGATCAAGGTGATGCAGACTTCTCCAACACCATTATGTTTGGGATTTGCCATCTATTCCACTTCAGCATGGTGATTACAACAAGTGGTTTTTCCAGTCCTGGCACATTTGGAATTATTGCAGCCTTGCCTGAGCTCCCCTTTGCCAGCCACTTCTGAAATGCTGCCTTCCAAAGGAATCTGTAATTTCCTGCTGGATTTCTGGCTGGGATTTTGAGACTTTCCACGGGATAAGGCCCAAACCAGCAGCCAGGGCTGCAGGGAAGTTGCACTGTGCCCAGTCACCCTGTCCCTGTGCAACAGGATGAGACAGACTGCATTAGAGAGCTATGCTGATGCTGCTAGCAAGGAAAGAGGGGCAGTGACATATACTGCACAAGTATCTTTCTCAAATGCTATCTCTTTTTTGAAGACTCTTGTATATATAAAAGGTATTGCTAACTGTGTGAGAAAGCTCACCAGAAAGCCAGCAAAAAGAAAACAATTTTTTCCCTTTCGAGGTTGCCTCACTCCTGCCAAACAACAGGCTCAGCTGCAGATCTCTGCATCCCCAGACTTAAGAGGCTGCAGAAAGCAATCCTGTCTCTCCTGCATATGCACAAAAAAGTTTTGCACAATCATGCCTCATGAGCTGTTTATTAAAGGGATCCACATTAAAAGAAAGCCAATCCTGCTCTTAGGCATATGCAAAAACAAATTCTGAAGGCAGAGATACAAGACAGTCACTTTCAGAGGTATCAAAGAAAGACAAGGTCTGCACCTTGTTTTAAGGCTAGCTTTTTGGAACTTCTGGGCAAAATTTCAGACAGGGTGGAGCTTATTTTTGAAACTCARTACTGTGAGAAAGTGCAGTGGCAGCACTTGAATGCAAAGGGTGCATTATCAAGAACTGCAATGAAGGAAACGTCTCCAAGTTCTGACCTCACTTCTACATTGCCTATAAAGCAAGAAGGAATCAAATAGCACAAATTCCTCTAACCATTAAATTATTCCAAATTTTTTATTTTATTTCCTAATTGAAATCAACAGCAATTTTTCTTCTTGTTGCCCCATATGGATGATGCAGCAGCTCATCAAAGGAGCCATTCTGGGGAAGGTTTGAGATACACATTGCCGAGTGAGCTGAGTATTTTAGAAATTTCAGCCACCACCTTCTTTATCTGCTTTGTAATTACCTGCTAGAAAGCTCTTTCACTTTTTGGTGATACCAGACAGAAATTCCTCCTCAGTTACAGCTCAAGAGAAAATATCGTGTAGTTAAGACTAATGGAAAAAGGAAAGGAGATTGGGGGGAATGAGGAAGGCAGTTACACTGATTAGCAGGATACAGAGCACAGACTAAAATTATCCTGCAACATTTTATAGTAGAGCTATAATACTTGCAGCATGAAAGAAAGTTGTCAGAATTAAARAAGAGCTTCAAAAAACTACTTCATTCAAAAAAGTTGGTCAGTGCAGACTGTTGTCATTCAACTGACAAGAGAAATGCATTATGGATTAACAATTATATAATGGCTTTGAGTGCAAGTTTGTGTTTGTGAGGGATAAACAGAAAAGAGCTTTTCATAAATCTGACACATCATTAGACCACAGGGCTTCACTRTTCTATTACTGTTTTAGATTGACACGTTTCTCATGTCTTGACTAGATGCTCTTTCCTCAGGGAATAAACCCAAAAATCCTGCAATAATAGGTTAATTATAAGGCACGGAGCAGATTCCAGCTCCTGCTGCAGAACTTTCCTGTAGCTGAGCAGTGTGGAGGCATGTTCAGGCAGCTCTCCCTTCTGCAGGGTTGCAGCTGTGTTATTAAGGCTGGTTTCAAAATAGATGTGCTCTYAGCATATGCTGACATGCAGGTCATGCAGACAAGGATGATTATCAGATATTATTCAAGAAGGAAGTTTCCAGCTTGCAAACAGTAATGCTGGATGCTGTGTTTAGCTTCATTCTGTGAATAAGGAGCTTGCTCCRGTCTCCCACATTATRTGCTCATTTAAATAGAGAGTTAGAYYGAAATTATCTGGCTTTCTGCAAGGAATGGCACTGCTGCCAGCACTACAGTGTGCTGTTATTACATTTGGGCCCACTGTACTTCTCACAAGTGCAGGCAGAGGCAGCTTCTGCCCCTTCCAACGCAGGGGTAACATCAGTCCCACTCACATCTCCACTGAGGAGATGTTGGCAAATGACACTGGCACTAAACCCTCACAAAGCCCAAAATGCAAGGAGTTACCTGGAGACATCACACGGAAACAGCACCAGAGCTGGGGTTTTCATGACTCTTCCTGTGGGTTTTCTTACTGCCAGACACTGGCAGTGAATTCCTAAGAATATTTTATGTGCATGTATTTTTTTCAAATAAGCAAACAGTTGCAGACAGAAGACTGAAGCTCAGGCCGGTGGAGGAGTGGCCATTTTAACAAATAATCAGAACTGCACATCTGGGCCTGGAGGTTGTTTTGAGGCTGCACATGAAAGTACTCTCCTAAAAACAGAGGTTTTCTGAAATCAGGCCTTTATCACTCTTATCCAGGAAATATAAGAGCCATAACATAGGWTCTCCTACAGTTCACTTTAAACAATATCAAAACATTTTCTATGCCACAAAACTGCATATATAGCCTATACCACTGACATTTGGAAACAACCTCCGTGGGAGGTCTTAAATACAGGCAAAGATATACAGGCAAACATTCAATTCTTTATTTGCTAATAGAAGAAAGGGTAATTCATAGAGAAAAAGTAAAAATGTTCCAGACCTAACTCCTTCCTGGGCTCTAGAAAACTTTACCTCCATTCTTTCCACCACCTGGTTATTGGAAAAAGAAACCCAGATCAGGGAATGAAAAGATGGGTATGTTACAGTGCCTCTCTCTCATTCAGCTGACATGACATGAATCTCCAGCTCACCTCTGCTTCTTGATAGAGTTCTACACCTGGAGGACCTGCCTTAAAAACACTGAAGACACCAAAAATCAGAGAAAACAGCAGCAACCACCACCATTAGGGTTCTACAGTGCTTACCATCTCTCCATGGCTGGGAAAAGTCTGTCTTTAAGCATATTGAAAGTATTAAAGAATATTGAGCCMAGCACATTCTAGAACGAGTAGAGGAGTAACAGACTACAAAAACCCTCCTGGAGGTCAATTAAGCACCACTACAGTAASTCAGGATGAGCAAAATAACCTGCAGGTGGACACCACCCAGGTGGCCTCCAGAACAGCACAGAGAGGCCATCTCCACCCAGATCCTGAGGAAAAACAAAGCACAGAGAGACAGAGCAGGCAGGCAAGTCAGGATTAGGGTAAGGCAAAGTGAGGTGAATTGCAGAGCCACTGTACTGGAAGCCCATTTAATCAGAAAAGATTTACTTGGTTAACTGCAAACACACACATCCAGGCCAATATCCATGTCTGGGTGGGGCTTTTTGCACAGCTGTCTCTTGTTTTTAGGAGTAAATCACATGAGAAGCATTCTCTTTGCTGCAGGATGTGGAAATGTCCCCTCGTGCTCTCATCTGCCCATTCAGAAGTCCTTTGAGTTTGCTCTTGGAAAAGAAACCAATACCTGTTATCCAATGTGTGCCTCTGCCTCCAGCTCTCTCAGTGGTCCTGCACTCTACTTAATTAGAAGACCWTGCATTTCAAACTCCAGCAATAGCAGAATTTAGTTGCATTTTAGCCCAGAAATGAGGACACCAAAATTAGAGCAATTGTCTGAATAATAATTTTTTTTTTGTTTGTTCCACTTAATATTCAAAATCAAAGTGAAGTGGCCTCTAAAAGACAATCTAATATTTATAGCGTGTATGATTATAAAGCACTTAGGATGAAAATTATGTTGCAGATGTTCATGTGGGAACTCAGCAATGCTGAAAAATTCCAAAAGGAAGCAGGAAAAAAATGAAAATATACTGGAAACTGACCAGAAGATCCTTTATATGTAAAAACCTTTTATGCAACTATGTTTTTGTCAGAATGTGCTGACTCTAATTTCAGTTCTCCAAATCTGAATATTAAAGTGCCTCAAAGAGAATAGTTACTTATTTATGTGAAATGGAAAGGAAAAACCAGAGAGGCTAAAAAAGACTGCCAATTCACCAGGGCACAGCTCCATGTCAATCAAAGATCAAGGGAAAGCTTAATCAGGACCTAATCAAAGAGCATTGTTGAAGGGATGTCCAGTGACACCTGGGCTGGGGACACAGGTGTGTGTGGTGTGTGCACAGCATCAACTTGTYCTGCTTCTGCCTGCAGCAATTATTTCCAGGCCTTTTTGAAAGAATGATGTGAAAATCACTTCAGTCCAGAATTGCACTCCTGGCAGTTGTGAACAGCATGGAGAACACCCAGAGACCTTAGAGGACCACGCCAGCTATGGGAGGATGGTGATGTCCAGGGTAAACTGGACACAGGAAAATCATCTCTCCTTCTGGCTCACAGGTTTCCTTGGCCTTGAAGATCACCACAAATTTCTATATAAGAATCTGAGCATAAAATGTATAATAATATCTACTTGTGAAATATTCCTGGGAAGTATTAACTCCCTTTTAAAAACATCAGTAAAATTGCCTTCAATCCTATCTCTCCTATACTGCCATCCTCTCCCAGGGGTAACTGGGATACACATTTTTGCATTTAAATAAACTAGAGAGATGAAATAGGACACTACAACAGAAACTGTTTTATAAGACCACAAAAGAATATAACACARAAGTTCACTTACTGACAGGATATTTCTTTCCAAACCCATGTTAATAAAATCCAAAAGACCGACATTTACAGCATTCCCAGTCAAGGCTAGCTTTCCAGAAAGGTTTGTAACCACCTTACCCTATCCATATCTCATTTCCTCTGCGATATTTCTTGCTCCTCCATCTATCAGGTCACAGTTATAACATTAACCTTGGGAAATGTCACCTTGTTCCAGAGCAAATGAGTCACTTGACAGGCAGCCAGCTCAGGCAGCAGCGACAGGGGGGAAAGGCTGATCCACYCACCCTGCAAACTACTGCAGGTGCCTAAAACCAATCCAGCTATTCTGGCTCTTTCTAAAGCAAGAAATCAGGGAGAAGTGGCCTACAGGCAATGTTCCATGGAGACAAAGAGCTTATGTTTGTGTGGCAAGGTGACTCAAGCCAGACCTTTTGCAAGGAAACAGGGATTATGAAGTCATTTTGGGAAACGTCACAGCTTATCCCCTTAGAAAAATACATAACTGAAGCAAGAGAAATTAACCCAGTCATGTCAGAAACAATGTCGATGCAGAACACCAGAAGTACTGCAGTGAGGCAGCAATAAGCAGAAACCCAAAACACTGAGATCTAGAAAAAAAATTCAGAAAAATTATTTTAGTCCATTCACTGAGGCTGCACATAGAGAACATAGTAATGATATGTAAATCAGAACTAGGATATGTAAATCATCAGAACTAGGAGGCAGAACTGGACCAGACCTGATGAAGCACCTCTTTGTTATTCAACGGTGTAGTTATTTTATGAAATTAGGCAAGGCCAAGAAAAAATGGGCTGACAGGAAGCAAATGCTCTGTGCTGTGACTATTTTGGGCCCAACAGACTGTTATCCCAACTGAGCATTTCCCTCAGGCTGGGCACAGATTCTTCCTTGTCAGAATCCCTGACAAGTTCAAACTTCCTCTCCCAATCAATGTTAAAGCTCTGTGTTTCTAGTAAACTTTATCACAAAATCTCTGATGAAGGAAATGAAGAGTAAGCATCAGCAAATTTTTATTTCTACTCTGAAATCTAAATCTAATCTTTCATCCTTAAGTGAAACCTTAAGGTAAAGAGCAAATGCATATCTCTGTCCTCCTGAAGATTCTCTAGGCTTGGTTTCTTTTTTTTTTTTTTGCTTTGGAAGAAATGACTTGTGCAAGCATTTTTATGAATGCAAAATAATCATGACAATGAGCAATCAGTTGACTGATCCCAGAAATGAGAGGCAGAATGGAATTCAAATGATACCTGAACAGCAAATGTTAAGGCTGAACCTAAATGGAAATTAATAAATCTGATTCTAAATCTGATCTTCACTTACATCTGGTTGCAACATCTGAGACAATATTACCATAATCTGTGTTCTTAATTACTACTTAACCAATGGAAATGAGGACATTTTAATTCTGCTTAAGATTGCTTAAGTATGAAATGTGTCCTTAAAGCAGAACGATAAGTATCAGACTGTGAAAACATTCTGAAGATTGCATTAAATGAAAAAAAACAAACCAACCCAAACACATTTTCTGCTATTATTCCCTTTGTAAAATTTAAGACCTCAAATTCTAACTCATGAAACCTGTGCTGTTCTCTGTTCTGAGAGCTATTTTCTTGGTTGYAGAATTTTATACTATCACAAATACTGGCACAAATTTCAGTTTTTAATTAGTATGTAATTAAAGAGCAGTACATGAAGCATACAGTCACTCTGATGATTTGTAGCCAAGGTTTGTTTGAACAGAAATAGCAAATATTTTTGCTTGCCTTTAAAGTTTGRGGGTGGCTGATTTGTGATGCAAACTACAAGACTGGTTATTCAAAGCACATTCATTTCACTATAACCCAAACCAGATGACATCCAAAGTCAAACACAACAAAAAGCATCAGTAACATATCTGCTCTTTGAGTCTGACATATAAATGACTTCACTTTCAGGTTGAATTTTCACATAGAGTAGTTTCCACTGAAATTGYATTAAGTCATGAGTCTTTCCTTGAGTCAAAGGAAAAAAGTTCTTATCTYTTCTTGCTTATAGCAGTGACACAAGAGAGACTTGCAGCCAAGTTTTCCTCACAAATTCTGAAGTGTTACAACTGGTCCCAGAGTGTGTGAAAGAGCTTCTGCACCCCTGCCAAAGGTTGTGGTTTTGTCAGAGCAGTCTACTTGTGCATTACTACAGTGATTTCAGGCTGCCTTCTCTTGCTTTAAAAGCACTGGGTAGTAATTTGTATCTTCACCCTGCAGTCGATTACAACCTGCTGTTACACGTGGCTCTTGACTCAGTCATCTTCTCCAGCTATTAACTGGCTGGGTTTGGCTACAACCCTGAAGTGGATGATGGAAACCATAATTGTTTTACAGCTTTGCTTTGAACAGGCAGTACTACGAGCCTGGGAAGCTGTCAGTCTAACTTCCTGGAATTTTACTTATTTGTTATTTATCGTATGTAAGCCTAGCTGACCTGCTGCAAACAGTGGTACTTCTTTTCCTCTAAACTCAGAGGCACATTCAAACACTCAAATTGTGTTTCTTCCTTTCTATCCCTTAATTATTTTCTCYAAGTTGGGTGATGTGGGTGTTGATCTCTGTCCTTTCTCATTACATGAGCATTTATTGAAGTT
This sequence comes from Malurus melanocephalus, assembly GCF_030028575.1. Lineage (NCBI taxonomy): Eukaryota > Metazoa > Chordata > Aves > Passeriformes > Maluridae > Malurus > Malurus melanocephalus. Next base: position 71,537 of record NW_026623505.1, read on the forward strand.
ATAAATAGCTCAGGGTGCTGGGAGTTGCATTACCCGGAATAAAGGTGTGACGTTTGCAGGCTCCTGTAATAATATGAACTGCCATCACTGCTGGAGTGGGTGAAGGTTACAACAAAACCACAGCAAACTCGAGTTTCTATTGCACCAGTGTAAACAGAAACCACTGCGCGGCCGTTTTACTGCTTCTCTTAGCAGTCAGAAGACAAAGTCTCTCGGCAAAATCATCTATTTCTGTACCCAGCACACCATCTTTTCATTCATCAGTGCACTGCTGCGCCTCAAGACATGGTTTGTTACTGCACCATGTGAATTCTACAAAAGAAATTATWTTCAGAAGTGAGTTCCCCTTGGACAGACCCCAGAGGTCACATTGGTCAGCCTTGCCATTACACAACAGTTAACACTTGTGTAATATCTGAAAACCTTCCTCATGGAACACTGGCACGAAAGGCAATGCATACAATTCAGGMACCTTGTTCACAAGAGCTGATCGTGACATCCTTACCAAGGAGCTGTGCTTCCTCTGGTGAGAGAAAAGGGAGCTGTTTTTATAAATGGACTGTCAGTGTTCCTGTTTGGCAGCTGAGGCAGGAGATTGCATGGCCTGATTTCCTGTCAACACTCATCAATACTTTCCTACTGCCACACTTGCCAGTTCTTTTATCAAATTTTTCCTATTATTAAATATGTGTTTGATGGAATTCTTGATTTGATAACACTGGGAAATAAATCAGGAATCTCTCCTAACACATATTTTCCTTAATCACATAAAATACAGGTATACGTAGATACAGAAGGGTGATTTCCTACAGAAGTTTGAAAGGAACAAAAACAATTCCAAAACCATTCTGTAGGAAGTTCCACCTTTTGCTAACAAGCAAAGACCATTTCTTGGGATCAGTGGTACAACATGAGGTGGTTCTCCTTCAGGTCTGTCCCGCAGTATGCTGAATATAGATGGTTACCCACAGAATATCAGCACAGATACTAAAGTGACAAAAGGAAATGCATTTTAGAGATTTTTCAGTGCAGAGACAAGGGAGGTTGCACAAACCCAGCTAATCACCCAGGACACAACTGAACTGGTAACTAATTACAGCATCAAAAAACACACAGTGTGCTCAAATATTAAATGATGCCACATCAAAAGATTCTGTCTCGAGTTGATATAAGAGCAGGATAAGAAACAGTTTACCACTTATTTTAAAGCCCTCTGTCTGTTTTGCAATCATTAACCAGGTGGTCATTGTAAAGAGCTGATGATGTAAATGAACCACCCATTTTGCAAATACAGAGATGACTGCTGGTGTCACAGCAAGGACAAAAATTCAGGAACAGCTGTCCCAGTTTTACACTCCATCCCAACAGGATTTCACACAAAACTATTTGCTYGTGAAAATGTAGAATTGTGAAGAATATGTTGGGTTAACCCACATCAGCTGAGTATTTTTAGAATACTCACAGGGCCTGGCAAATTCACAGCTATAATTTTAACAGCACAATACTTTAAGCACAAGCTGCAGGCAGACAATGTGGATTCAGGGCTCTATTTCCTATTTTTTTCCCCTATGTTTACATGTTTTAGCTTCRCAGGTTACTCCATATTTAAAGAAAGATTAACATATTATTTTGCCCCAATTACACATATAACAGCACTAAAGTAGGTCAGTGCAATTTATTAGAAATGAGTGTTTTAATGCAAACAATGTGTTTATCTTGTTGCCCTTAGTGAAAAAAWTTACAGATTTTAATGGAAAAAGAGACACTCTTCTAACAGATTAGATTTTGAGTACAAATTTAGTACTTTCCTTTTCTTTCTTAATGGACCTAGAAGGTGCCCTTCTTGAACCATAGACTCTAAACAAACTTCCTCTCCACGCTATATGGTGTTAAGAAACAAAGAATAGAACGAATCTTTCCTTTATAMAGTGTGCAAGGCATCAGTAGAATTAGATACATGACTTTTATAAGTTTAAGAGCTGTTCCCAGCCCAGATTCAGATTTTTTTTCCCCTGTGCAGCACAGCAGAGATTACCAGGAGAGGYACAGAGGCAGGAGGTGACTGCCAGGGCACGCTGAAGATGAGCAGAGCTGCCCAAGACTCCGAGATCCCTCTACTGAAAATATTTCCACTCCGTCTGTATCAGGCAGCAAGTGAGGTATAAACAGAGCGAAGAACACTCTTTAAGTAGCAATGCATTTATTTTACAGCCTGCCCAGCCTGCCCGTGGCTCCATTAGAGCACTTTGCTGTGCTCCAGGAGCTCTCYTGGAGGTAGTTACATTTATGGACTGTTTGCTCTCTGCTCGTCTCACAGCCGGCACAGCGCAGCCATCGCTCACTGCGAGAAAAAGGGAACTGTGGCAAGAAAAACAGCTCTCCCCGAATGCCCTCGTAAATTCACATGGAGAAATAACTGTGCAGCACTACCCAAAACCTTTAGTTTTATTAATGGCAGGAAGGCAGTATTTCTGTCCAATAAATCTCCTGGCTTCACCTACTGCTTGGGATGGAAGATGCTCCACGCTGGACAGTTCTACTCATTTGCTGCAAAATAGGAAATTGTGTAACCTGGTTCACAGRGAAAAATAAGTAACGTGGGAGTTTGAGCACCAGCACTTCTCCCCATGCTCAAGTACAATTCCAATGGCTCTGAGGAAGCCAATAGGATAAATAAGTGAATGAAAAAAAATAATCTGAACATAACCTGAAACCTGAACCTACAGCAGATTAGGCAAGAATTATATGACAGGAGTRTTGAAACACTAGACCAGAATATAGATCTCAGTAATACACGGTGACTGAATGGGCAGCATAACATGCACCATTTCTTTCTTGCTGGAGAATTTTCCCTGTCTGTAGCACGGTGAAAATATTTGCCATTCCCTAGATGTGCTTTGGGGCTACCAACATTAAAACAACCAGATGCCCTTGGKATTACAAGAACCAGAGGCCAAGGGCAGAGACTCCTGGTAACAAGTACAGGACAGAGTAAAACCAGCTCTGCTGCTCTGATCTGCAAGATGATGCTGTTGGTAACRCATTCCTCTGTAGTCTGGATGCAAAGGGAAACAGGAAATGAAGGTATCAGCCTGTTCATAATTTGCCTTTTCTTTCCTCAGCAAGAAATTTTGAATCAAGTRAGTTCAAATTCAGACATTAACACCCCACAATTTTGTGAGAACAAGCAGACAGACATCCGAGGCAGCCTTTTCTGAAAGCAGGGCTACAGTGCAAGTGTAGCTGTGATATTCTGCAGTGGCTGAAGCAGCCAGGAGACCTACTCCTGCCCTAACCCAGGCCTAAGAACTTGCACTGCTCAAACATTTATTTKGTTGTTTTTCCAAAGCCTCAGAGCATAAACAGGTTACTGAAACATGGAACGTGATGTTGCTAGCAGTAGCATCACAGATTCTTTTATTTTTTATCACAGATCTCTAAGTAGAAGGTTCATTATGACATTGTTTACAAAAACTGAGGACAAGTTTGCAACTCTCCAATGTGCTGCATATGTTTTGTTCTGCTTTCTTCTCTTTCCCAGTGAGGAACATATTCTTCTTAAACAAGTCTTTTTTTTTTTTTTACCTTTACAGAGGAGGTTGGGGGAGACAGGATGGAAATGGCATCAAAACTTGTTTTCCGCAAGAATAATGTGAAGTCTACCTTGCACAGCTTAACATTTTTAATCACTCCCAAGCACATACCTTATGTGAGGAACAGAGCTAAAATGATGTGTTTACTGAACGGTGGCAAAGCCTAAAAAAGCACAAACTGGATGAACGGATACTCAAGTGTCTGCTTAATTACAGTTAAATATAGGAGAACATGTACAATTTCAGCCTTCAATACCCACACCTGGCACTACCCACTCCAGAGCTTTGTGTGATAAGCACTGCAAGGCTTTCAGATGGGCCTGGAAATGGGAAAATGGAATTCATGAACCATGTGGATTGCCCAGCCATGGGATGACAACACCTCCTGCAGTAGAGATGGTGCTGATATTGATCTACCTGCTTCTGTACTACTGCATGATGTCTGATTAAATGCYATGACTCTGCATTATGGCCAGATTCTGGATGTGTGGAAGCTTCTGCAGGGGGTGTCCAGTTCTGGATTAATCTCTTCTCATCACTGAATTCAGGTCACTTTAAACTCAGGGGATACAGGCCAGTGCTGCCTTGCACGTAGTGAAAAAAAATGATAAAAAAAACCAAAAAAACAACAAAAAGGTAACAAAGACTTATTATAAAAACAGGAGAAAGCAACTGTTAGAAGCAATGACAGAAGAACTTTGAAAAATTGATTTTTAGATTAACTAGAGGCAACTACTTTACAAGTACATAGTATAAGAAACATGTCATTGGGGAAATGGCAATGGGGATGAGGCATGCAGGAACAGCTTCCATTTTTGACATGGATTTACAATTGGTGACGGGGACACTACAGTGTGTCCAAGGTCACCTCGCTTGTCACTGATATGCAGTTGCCTGCAGAGGGGAAGGCAATCACCAATTAAGGGCAGATAGCAACATCACAAAAACAGCTTTGAGCAACGGATTTCCAAAAGCTGTGAGGGGGAACTTYAGGAAGGCAGAATGTAATTATCCATTTGGAACTCAGCCAGGTGCACAGAATTCTGAACACTGCATTTGCCAATCTAAATGCCACCACATCCCCCTGTTTGCAGCGGCAGGACTGCCAGGCAGCTCAGACAGCCCTGGGTACCTYGAGAGCTATTTGCAGGGTGGCTACAGCAAATCTGCTGTCTGCAAAGGAAAAAGCCAGGGAAAAAGCCAGAAAAGTCTCAGGCAGCRTGACAAACTGTTACTTTGAAGTCAAGGGCCGATCCTTTTTCACACGTTGGAGATGTAAAAAGTTATTTGGCACATGAATCTTCTTGCAAGCAACTGCAACCATCTGGCTTTGCTTCAAACCTGCCACCCGTTGTTCATGCAGCCCCTGGGGAGCCTCACCCCTGCTCACAGCTCCAGCTCCGGGTGCTTTTCCTCCCGTTCCCTCTGCCTGAATCCCTGCTTTGACTCTCAGGAGCTTTCTGTTTCCAGACACGCTGCTGAAGCTGCCAACGGGTGCCAACTGAATCAGATCTTTTCAACAAGACACACTCTAAACTATGTTCTCAGCACTTAACAGGCCATCTACAATCCTCTTGGCACATGCTCTCGGTCTGTTTTCCTGCAACTGCTGGATTCTCCACGCTGTGCTATTCATTGGAAGAGACAGGCGYATTATCCATGTTAGCAGCATGGGCTGGGAAGCAGCCCTGGGAGCCCATCCAGATCACTTTACCTCCTCAGTGCTGCATTCAGGATGCTCTTTTCATCCAGCGTGTTCAAGCACCATTTCAGAGAGCAACACAGTAGACTTAGAGCAAGAAAACCCCTCCCCAGATCCTCAGCTGTTTTCCCTCCTGACTTACTAGACAGAGTATAAATGATTTTTGCTGGTTTCTGAGCACTTTATCTTTCAAGGAATGGTTAGAGCTCAAAGAGCAGTACAAAAACCCAGGGATTCRTAAGGGAAAATACATGATACACCGGGAGCATGTTTCTTGCTATCCAAATTAGAATAATAGTCATATCATTTATAAACATACAAGATTTATGTATTCTCCTCCATTTCCTGCTCCAGGGGATGAACCTGTTCTGAATTGAGAGCTTGAAAGGAAACTCTTACAAAGTGATGCTCTGGGCTGTTGGGTTCAGAGGCACAGAATAATTTACCCCTACAGATCCCAAGCCCTACACAAGGGCAGAGCCGACCTCAGAGGTAGATCAGGCTGCTCTGGGCTTTGCCTGCTCAAGCTCTGCWTATCTCCAAGGACAGAGRCACCACAGGTACTTCCTGAAGAAATTCAGGGACAATCAGGCCAGAGGTCTGATAAGGGAACCAATTCTGCTGTGTGATGGTAATAGTTCTAGGGAGATACTCACTGCCAAAATACCCATATTCATATTCCAGTCTTCCCTTAGGCAAAAGGAAAGGGAAGAGCCTTGCAAAGGATGATTTGAGAGAATCTGAGATAATACAAGGAACCTGTCTCTTCTAATTATGTAAAATGTCTTGGGAAATAAGTGCACAAGGTCAATGCTTTAATTTCAGTTTCTATATTTTCGAGATAAAAATATCCAAAAAAGATAAACAATTTCCTAAATATYCAGAAAACCTTGGAAAAATAGCACCATCCACTATTATTGTAGCTCTATGGATTTCTAGAGTTTAAACTGATGAACATTTTTAGAAATCTCTCTTATTTCAGACTGCCCTCCTTGCTTCACAGAAGTGAGCCAGTCACACACAGGATAAAATGCAGGTGTTTTAGAAGAGGTGGGCATGACCTGAAAGCTGCAGCCTTTTATTCAAGTAACTTCTTTATTTTTTTTTTAGAGCCACTTGAAATTGTACGAGGTAGTAGGAAAAGGATAGGGGAAAGAATAATGTGCTCTTTCTTCTCTCTGCATTGTAGAATCCACTCATGCTCCAGAGAGGTACAGAATAAAGGGCAAACTTTTCTGCAGCCAGATACATCTCTAATTTGTAATGGGTAGTGTGCCCTTATTTTTAATTATCAGTTTAATACATGTTTTAGGGCTGTTAACCTAATTAGTTACTCCATCAGAAGTGGGACACCTACATTATTTCCAACACAAAGTAATTAAGTTATAGTAGAATGATTCAGAGCAGTTTTGTTGGAGTCAAGGATTTAATCAAAATTAATATTCAGGAAAGTATAATGCCTGTTTTCATTCAGAATTTAGCTGTAATGCCTTTAATGCAACTCCTTTGACAACATTTTCATGATATTTAAATAAACCAACATTTTTGAAATTGCTAAATTTTTAAATGTGACTTCAATTGGAAGCTCAGTTAATGGACACATCTAATCTGGAATCATGTATTCAGATCAGGATATAACAAAAAAATGGTCAGCAAAATCAAAACTATGAATTTTGCAATTCAACCACAGCAGATACGTGAAAACTCCAATAGCTTTGAGGCAGATCCGTCTTCTACTGCACACATTTCTGCAGTAAGGATTGGAGACCCCAAAGCTGAGGAGAGAAGGCTCTGAGAGATCCAGCAGACCAACCCTGGCCCCCTTGGGCAGAGAGAAGAATGTGGGTGGTGATGGAGATGTGAATCTCCAAAGGGAGCTTAGAGCACAGTAATTCTGAGCTGCATCACAGGGGTGAGCTGCTCCCACAGGACYGGTGGCAAGGATTAGGATCAGAGGTGAAGCTAAACTCCCACACCCCACTAAGTGCCAAATAAATAGTTCAGGGTTTTCAGCTGTGATTTGACTGTCAGCAAACAAGAGCCACAGCTACACTCAGGCAAACTGGATAAATTATTCAAAGTACAGCAGTACAACTCTCATCATTTCCTGGCAGAAATCTTTTCCCCTGCTCCTTGAACAACCCCGGTTCATCAAGCAGAAACCAGACAAGGCCATCTCAGTGTGTTCTGTACTTTGCCTCCTCACTGCCCAKCATATCACTGACAGAAATGAACTATTTTTTTTTTTTTTAAGAGAGCCCATGTTTAAAAACTGTGGTGGCAAAGTTGAGGGGAGCAAGAAGCCATAATGCAGTTATGTTATAACATTTACTCAGAAGAGCTGCTGTCAAGTCCACTAAAACTAAGAGTGTCATGTCACTGAAAAACAAATAATAAATACAGAATGCTGTGCTATATGATTTTCTGCATCAATTATTCCAGCTGCMATTTATTAGCAGATTTTATTTAAAGAATGGCACAAGTGTTTGAACAGGCTAAGTGGCAAGGAAGCAAAGCATCAGAGGAGATTTTAATTTTCAGACTCCTGGTTGTAAAGAAATATATTCTTTCAAGGAAGGAAGGAAGGAAGGCGCGGAAGGAAGGAAGAACAGGCTAAGTGGGAAGGAAGCAAAGCATTAGAGGAGATTTTAATTTTCAGACTCCTGGTTGTAAAGAAATATATTCTTTCAGCAGCCAGAGAAGTTAATTTAGGTTTTTATGTGAGCTTTCAAATGCAAAGAAGGACTTGTAGCCAAGCAGCACATTTGAAGAAAAAATTACTGGTGGCACTGCAAGAGAAAACTCCCCAAAAGCTCTCCAGCAGCAGTTGCCATGCAGAGCCCCAGAGGTCAGAGCTTGCAGAGGTCACTCTGTGCACCTGGCTGGACAGGAGGTGGTGTTGCAGCCCCCAGGCCCAGGGGTGTCTGTCAGAGTGGCAGCAGATTTGGCACAGCAGTCAGTGTGCACTGGGGACCAGCTCCAGATGTCACAGGTCAGGCTCAGAGCTGCCTGGGGGCTCACAGGGCACTGCAGGGCTGTCCCTGCTGCTGCACAGGTGCTGCTTTCAGCAGAGCTCAGTGCCAGACRTTTCAGGAGATCAGGGAATGATAACTGAAGCCTTATTTTCAAATGTTCTTGGCAGYGTGTGGCTCTTGCTGGGAAACTCCGTGGCAGATTTTCAACAGGGCCAGGATGGAGTCTCAAGTTCCTGACAATCTGCCACCTTYCCAAGGAAGATTTTTCTGAGGAAATCTGCCCTGCCTTAGTCATTCAGCATCATTCACCTGACAGCAGCCCGAGCATGGTTAGGAGAAAGTTAAAGCAAAGAGGTTGAGTTTTCAGCAGCATTTCCAAGTCACAGGTGGCAGAAAGTGAGTGCCCTGTTAGGGGTCGGTCAGGATACATGCCTGATGTAATTTTCCACAAAGAGATCAGAAAACTGAGTATATATGAGAAAGTCAGCAKCTTTCCTGACCTTTTCCTGCTTTCTGTGAAACCTGTGCTCCCTGAGAGCCCTGTCAGCTCTCAAGCTCTGCAGATGTACAAGAGCAGAGGAGGAAGATGCTTCTGAGCAGTGAAAGTGAACTTGGACATGGGCTCATCKCAGGAGCTGCTGCTGCTTCGTTTTCCTGAGCAACTGTCAAGGCATTCATCCACGCTCTGATGCAGAGAACTCCCCTGCTCTGAAATGTGTGAACACAAGGCTCAGGAATGGGCCTCTGAAGCAAAAATTCCATTGCACATGGCTGTGTGTGAAGGAGATGACAACAGTGACACCCATTTGGTGTTCTGGCGTGGTGATTTGTGTCCCAGTGGATTTATGTCATGCATGGACTCTGTGCATCCTCCTGGGAAAAGATAATGTCCTTTTTCATGCAATCCAGTATGACTTTACTCATGCTTTCTGATTGAAATAACTTGAAAAACACAAACACAATCTTATAGACACAGATGGGAAGTGGCACTTAGGAAAAATGCCAGGTTAAATAACAGMTCAAGTCCTTTGGAAAGGCTGCAGATAAGAATGCTTCAGAGYAACAGTTCTCTTGGTCTGCTTAGAGAAAAGGGATTTTATTCTTAAGTGGCAAATTGAAATCTTGAATTAGAAGAAAAATCTCAGGCTCCCTGATCAGTTCTCCCACAGCTGAAAAAATAAAGGATTTAAAAATCCACTTCATATTCTCAGTCCTCATTTATGAAACCCCCCGTGAGACACAGTGCAGCAGAAAGAGGCAGCAGAAACTTCAGGGCCTCTGTGTCTGTTTGGCAGCCTGTGAACTTGTCAACACAGGGAGATTTACCATTAAGCTCTTGCAGTACAGCCTATTCTGGCATAATTATTGCACAATGATTTTCCTTGACTATTCCACAGGAAAAAAAACCCAGCTTGTTTACAGCTAATAATACTCTAGCCTTTATTTCAGTCATAAATGCCAAGTTAGGAACAAGCTAAAGTAAAATTTAAGTTAATATTTCTTAAAATGGTCATCCATCTTTTCTGCCTCCTGGTAGAAGTGGGATTTTTTTATAATCCCTCCTCTTACCTCTCTTACCTCTCCTCTGAACTTGTACAAGCCATCTGCAGTAAAACCCATCTCAGCATCAAGGATTGGGTTGCCTTTCCTATTTACCACACCTAAGATGTACCCAAACTGTGCCATTTTCACCTTAAATCTGCCCCCTTTTCCAAACATCCAGCTCAAACAGCCTCACAGAACGTTCCAAAGCCACCAAACTTGGGTTCTAACAATTTTGTTGTAGCAGTGGGTGGAACATAGTCTCCAAGGTTACTAGGACACAAGTAATTTAGAAATTTCCAGCAGCTGATTGAATTGCACAGAGAAGAAGTGCTCCCCGCAGGAAGCAGCGCTGTGAAGGCATAGACATTGCTCTGACATTCCTGATGCTCTGCAGAGCACAGGGCTGGGGGCTCCAGGGACCCCCAGGAGAACCCCCAGGAGGGGCTTCCTGCACACYCCGGGCTGTGGGGATGGAAAAAACTGCCATCCCCGTGCTTGGGGTTCAGAGCTGCTCCTCAAAGTCCAGCCAGACTCACATTGATGCCTGTGAGCACAGGGCAGAATTCGCAATTAAATGCAGAAGCAAAGGGAACCAACTCCTTTCAATTCCAGTCACACACGGCTCTCCTGTGAAAGGGATCAATTGCTTGATCATTGGCTCAGCTGCATGCAGGAAGGGCAGGCTTAAAGATGTTTTTTTGACCTTTTCTATCTCCATAAAATACTTGAGGCTAAAGCCCAAACATCAGAATTAGTGTATATTCCTGCACTGGTACCAGAAAGAGCCAGGTAAAGGTCTCATCTCAGTTACCCAGGCAACTGCAAACAGCACAGCCTGCTCATGCTCATTAGAAATTTTTTTTAAAAGCATTCAATCCTGGAGCCTGCAGTGCTTCCAAGTAATTATATTCATATGGTGCATATATGCTGCAAAAATAGCTTCTTCATTTTCTGCCAGCCAAATTAACCACGAAAACGGACCAGTTTAAGAATGTAATTATTATGGACTAATTTGGTAAACTAGACAGGCAGTGTTTCCTCAGCCTGGGCTGCTCTGTCTCCTGGGATTTCACTTGCCTGAGGCTTTTTTCAAAGAGCAAAGGCAGCTGGAGGCAGGCACTGGGCAAGGAAGGCAGGTAGGCAGAGGAGTTTTGGTGGAAGGGCTCTTTGAGCTCATGTCTGCAAACAGACTGCTGCAAACCTTCAGCAAAAGTCAGAAAAATGTCAGGGCTGCAGTGGGGAAGGGATAATCACCCCCACACTGGGAGCTGGGATCAAATGTCTTCAGAGCTTAAACAACTTCTGAAATGATCCAGACAGCCCCATCTGAACCACGCTCTGAGGAGGAGGAGGAGGAAATGCCAAATTCCCAACCCACAAATGCCAAATTGCACAGTCAGTGGGTGTTAGACAACACACCGGAGAAATGTGTGAGGAAAAAATGTGTCTGGTCCAGAGAGGAAACATATTTGCTGTTCTGGACCCCAAGAGCCCTGAGCTGCAGGAGCTCAGCTGGGACAGGCTGGGCTGAGCAGTTCAGCTCCTCAAACAGCCCTGCTGAGCCACCCAGGAGCAGGGCTGGGGCTTAACTTGGGGGAGAATCGGGTTGGATTTGCTTTTATTTCATTATTTTTTCTCTCTGCTAATGGCAGGGATGGAAAGAAGGCCACATTATACATGCTGCTYGAGTACTGCAGATGAGTTTCTGCTAAAAGTCCAGAAAAGTTTGAGCATTCTGAAAAAAGCACAGAGAGACTCCCAGGCTCCTGCCCTGGCTGGGTAACAGCACACATCTCAGCAAGTGAAAAACCAAACCAGAAAACTCCACTAACACTCCACATTATGGCACTGCTGCACTCCTGAAGACCACTTGAATAACCTCAGGGTGACTGTTATGAAAAGAATGGATAGAATTAGGAGAGATTTTTTTTTAAAGTTAGATGTTGATAAGACATTTCATTTCCTCTRCCATAAAAGAAGTAATAAACATTAAGGTACAATGAGATCTATGAGCATGAATTAATTCTTTAAATGAAGCTTGAAAGATAGCAACATAGAAAGCTTATAAAGACTATTTTTGGATGGCACAAAACCAAGGACAAGTGTGGATTTTTACCATTTAGAGGAAAAAAAAGAAGACACTTCAAGAGATATAGTGGCAGTGAGTCAGTGTATGTAAAGCAGCAAAACAAGAATAGATGAAGCAGACAGAAAAAGTGAATAATAGCTGTGGGGAATGTTAGCCAGGGCACTGCCAGCTGATTCTCCACTTTTTGTCTGTCATCTGGAGTGATTGTCACAGAAGTTGGTCACTATTATCTTGACTACAGACACTTTCTCTGCAGGAGATTTATCAAGCTGGACATTTTAATGAAATACCTTTGGAAACAAAAAAGCTCTTTATTATTATTTTTCAAAAAGAGATGATAACTTGATGAGGGTCTTTCAAAGTGTCTGTTTTCTGATGTAACACRTGTATGAGTTGCAAAATTTTAATATAAGAACAATTTGTTAAAGAGTTTAGTATAAATCCATATGAAAACCTTTGTGGTTTTTTTTTAATGGAAAGAGCCTGTCATTCCCTGTCAAATATTCTCAGTTGCCAATTATTGTACCTCTTTTTTTTGTCTTTTATGTATTGTGAGCTAGGTGGAAAAAAAAAGTCGCTTACATCAAAGTAACTATAAAATAGGTTGTAAAACCTTACAAAGGGAATGCTTTAGAAAAAACACCAAATGACATTCTYGTGTCCAAGCAAGGTGGGAGTTATTAAACTTTACAACTGGAGTTAGAAAAGAATGGCTCACTTTGCAGGCAGGAGATGAAAGTCCCAGCTGATAGCAAAAAGACAAATAATAAGTACCTGTTATGGCCGGGATGGACAGGAGCAATTACAGGAGAATGGCTGTGACAGGGGCTGTGCACTGCCCAAAAATGGCACATCCTGTTGTGTTTGTCACCTCTTTTCCATCAGCCCTCCAYGCTTTTCCTGTTGATGTTGATCCCACTATTTGCACAGAACAGCTCTGGGTAAACMCTTGAGACAGAGCACACCTGAGACAGAAACTTTCACAATTCAGAGAATTTTCTGATTTCCCCTTTTGGCAAGAGCTGATTCTGATTCCTCTCGCTGTGCTGACTGCACCTTCTCCCAGGCCAGCTCCACTCACCTCTGAGGTGGATTTTGCTATTCAAACCAATACCCTCAGGAGCACCAAGGGTGAATTGCAACTGCTTCTCTGCAGAGCAGGAGCATTCACCATCTGTGCACTGTTTTGCTGTGGTTGGATCAGACATGTGAATCAAGCCATTTGTTTATACATTTAACTTCTGCATGTTCTCTGGAGGGATTTCTGCCCATTCAAAAAATAAAAAATTGACACAATGAATATTCYTTTTACTTTTAAATTAAATGTAGACTTTCAAATGAAAAACAGAGCTCTAAAAATTGATTTGTGGGGTAATCTGAGGAATTATTCCAACAGCAGGAAATGTTTGTTGTATAAAGATGTTTTCCCCAATTCAAGAGCTAATGTACAGACAGACCCTGCATTTACAACTGTAAACAGCATTATCCATTCCACAATAAACTAAATATCTTGTTTTTTAATCACATCCAACTGCCCCAGCATCTAGAATTTCCACACTCAAGGTTGAAAGCTGCATAACACATGGCACAATTAAAATTCTTTTATGTCTCTTAAAGTCCCAAAGTCAGGTTCTTTAGCCAAAGAAACTGTGCTACAATCTTTATGAAAACTTTTATTTTATTTATTAAATATTTGAATTGATTTACAGTCCCAGAAAACAAGAGCCTACTGAACTTTCCATTTATTCCAGTCTAGATTTGAGCCATTGCTTTGTGTGGCATAAGCAATTCATCTTGCTGAAACCCCTGTCTAAAGGTTATGACAGTTTGCACAGGACACAAAGAACTTGTAATGTCATTACTGACAAGGCTGCAACCTTCACTTGTTGACATCTTATCAAATGGTCTCATTCTTGTTCAAATCTTGGCCTGAGTTACTTAAAATGACACTTTTCCCATTGCCAGTGACTGAATCAGCCAGTAATTGCTGCTCAAAATAATGTAAATTCATAACAGCAAATGATAGGAGATCGTTATTTTTAACATGTTTKACTTGGTTCCTGAAATATCGCTCAGTGACACAGAATAACAGCTCATGGAAGGGTGATCCAGCTGGAAAGCTGGAGTGGATTTGCTCTGGGATTGACAGTGCTGCAAGAAACAACACGAGAGACTCTGCTGCTCCTGCTTCCTTCCCCCACTGCTGCACCCAGATTTGCACAGGACCCACTCAAACCCTCTCTGTGCAGGTCAGGTTTGTGCCAAAATCTGTGCAAACATCTGGAGACCTCAAACTGCTTTGTGAGGGACACGTGAGATGAGGTGAGATGACAAATTTCTGGGGTTAGCCATGTTGGTTTTCATTTTTTCATCTGACCAGGGTTTTAAAACAAGTCTTCAGAAGAGAAAGAGTCAAACCTTTTAACTTTCAATATCTTCAGTCCAAAGCAGAAGCTTGCAGATACACAGGTAACTCTGATAACACTCAGATGTAGCAGGAGAATGAGACAGAGGAGATGAATTTCTGTAGCAGAAGGACCACAAYCCCAAACTAAACAGAGTCTTATTTTTACAAAGTCTGTTTTGTTGGCCAATTACATAAATGAGTTTTCCATTAGTGGCAGCCAGAGGCTCAGCTCATTCTCCCATGATCACACAGCCTGGGGCCACTCTCCTGTGCAGAAATCCCTGTCCCTCAGGCGCTCGGTCTGTGGTTTTATAGCAACCATGACCCTTCTGAGCAACCACTGACCCTGAGGGGGAAGCAGTGCAGCCTTACAGGAGCTGAAGGGAACCAGAGACCATCAGAGCTGACAGGGATGCTGGAGCTGACAGCAGTGACAAGTCTGTGTTTAGCCTGGGAAAGGCAGGCTCCCTCSGGGGACGCACAGTGACACAGAAGGTACAAGTCTGGCCTTTGAAATGAAATGCCAAACATGTTAATAAAGTTGCTGAGCAGAACTGATAGCTGGGAACAGGAAGGCTAAAAACAAACAAACCAAAAAACCTGACAAAATGTCCAAAAAACCCAACAACAACAAGGAAGAGATCTGCATGATCAAGACATGAAACACCAGCAAGAGCTGACTTGCTTACTCTTCACACATTGATTTTAACACAATATTTTAAATCTAGGCACTCATTGCCAGCTCTTTTCTTGAAATTGTCCCAATTCAATGGGAAGGAAAAACTATGTATTTCAAATTAGAAGACTTTCATTAATGCAGTATGAAGCAAAGGAGTAAGTTTCTAAGTTCTGGAGATGAATATGTGTCTCTGTTATTTTTTCTGTCCCCATGAAGAAATGTGCCCTTGTTCATTAACAGTGCCCTGTCCCCATGGGTGCCTGCTGTACTGGGAAGGTCAGTATGGCACTGCAATGCCTGCACTTGCTGTATTTGGGACACCCTTCCTGGTTTTCACTCTGCCACAGCACTGTGTATGACCTGCGCCAGGTTGTGATGCTTTTTAAACCACYTGTTGTGACTGCAAGATTTTTGYCATTTCWTTCATGGCACAGYAAGTMCCTCTGAATCTTTTCAGTGCTARTCAGAACTCAAAATCACAATGTTTYCCACTAAGWCATTGCTGTCCACAATTCCACCATCATTAATATTTAATTAATATCCTGCTAGTGTAGGCAGTATTATGTTGCAATATCCAGAGACCTCTGAACGCTTCCCTTTTCTCTCCATAGCATGTTTGCTTGCTTAAGAAAGGGTGTTCTGCATTTCTAGATCAAAGAACAGCTGTTTCTCTTTGTTAATCAATTATTTAATCAATAAATATGTGATATGCCAAAGAGGAGTTTCAACTGCAAGATGGAAAARGTCTGTGCTGTTGGTTCTGGGCACTTGGGTTGTGCCTGTGCCTGGCCTTTCAGAGCTCGGTGTGACAGACACAGAACCAGTTTGTCTGTACCAGACAAAAAGCCAAGGACTAAAGCAGAATCAGACATATTTCAGTTTGCATTTGTACATCCACCTCTGCTCTGACAGACGTACAGAGAACGAGCTGACTGACCTCGTTAAAACTGCCCAATTAGCTGAGTGAGTGACACAGTCTGAAGAAAGTGAAAAAGAGCAATATTCTAGGCAKGGAGCTATCAGGGGCTCTGCTGAGAGTAGGGAGCATCTGCCTGCTTATGATGAGACCAGGACACWTTAATTGATACATTCAGAGCAATCTTAGTGTCTCATCCTCTTG
The DNA here is from genome assembly GCF_030028575.1 of Malurus melanocephalus. Classification (NCBI taxonomy): domain Eukaryota; kingdom Metazoa; phylum Chordata; class Aves; order Passeriformes; family Maluridae; genus Malurus; species Malurus melanocephalus. The sequence continues at coordinate 87,647 of NW_026623505.1, forward strand.
ATGAAATGTCCAGAAACTGCAAAGGAATATTTACTCTTCAGGATTTGGGCAAGATGACAGAGACAGCACAGGGCACAAAACAAACAAACAAACAAAAAAAAAGGCTTGAAAAAAAGAAAATCCAGTGTAGCCCCTCTTTTCTGCTCTTATAATATCCTGTAGCCAAAGCAAATTAGCAGCATCAGTGCCTGTCTGGTGTCACTCAGCCCTGTCTGGTGGTCACAGAGCACGGCAGGATTTCCTTATTACCAGGGACTAATGATGCAGCATTTATGTCTGTGATTAACTGTTATTATAGTGAAAGGTTGTACAATATCYCCCACTGATGCTGTTGCCTAAATGAGCAATTAAGAAGCAAGGTTTGGAGTCATTGCTTTTGACCAGCTGTAAAAGYAGATCATGGCCAGTGGGATGATAATTCTTCAGCAAGGAACATGCTCTGGTCCCTCCAAACCTTTCCTTCATGGTTTGTATGGAAGTGATGCTGCTCAGGTAAAGCATTTTCTCCTGTTCCAATCTCACTTTCCCCCCCAAATTTATCTAACTCATAGAAATTTGTTTATGCTGATGGTAAGCTCACATTTTAATTTACCACATTTGCCTAGCCCAAATATTTTGAAATAAACTCATGACACTACTGCAGTGTGTGCTGTATGAGTTGGTTTGGGTGTTTTTTCAAGCAAATAAAAGTCTGTGAGTAGAATGTTGTGGTTTTTTTTCTCTGATAAAGATGCTGAAAACAAGAGAACTGGAAACCAGGTATAAATCACAAGTTGTAATTTCTTCCAGATGCTACAAACCTATAAAACAGACTATACATCTGATCTCCAGACAGGTGCTTTGGTGCCCTGCAGGTCCTTATTTGAGATGCCCATAGGTGAGCAAATAAAAGGATTTGCATTTCAGGCCATATATCAAGACCTAAATAATCCCTAACACAGCAGAGCTTCAGGCTTCCCCCGGCCAGAAGCAGTGTCAGATTTTGCATAACAAAAGGGAAAAGGGTCKTGCAGCATAAATGACACAGTCCCAGCATTTGCTGCAGTTTACAAGGATCGATCCCTTCCTCATGTGCTGCTGAAGTGGCTGAAGGGGTGACATTGGTGACTTGGTGCTGCATTCTTGAGATCAGGACATGCAAAACTGGAGCAGTCCTCTGCAAGGACAAGACAGCACCTCAGAAGGGATGGAGAGTTTAAAAAGCAGAACATGTAGCATGTCTGGTAACAAAATAAGTTCTTCTCCTTCTTCCCTATACATAATTAAAGCCTTTTTTTTTTTTTTCCCTCCCAGCCTTTTCCTGTGCCTGAAAGCAGCACAAAAAATGAGAAAAATAACACCTGCATGTAACTTTAAATGGGAGAAGCATCTAACACAAAAATGGGTCTTGTCCCTAGTTCTCATTTCTTGACAGAAAAGGAGAGCAAAAGAGAATGACAGTGAGTCAGACATCCCAGAATGTGAAATTTCAAAATTGCTACAGAAAATTGTTAATGTGACCCTCAAGTTTCTGCAGTGTCACAGCTGATTCAATACTTACAGGCAGGACAAAACAGTTATTTTATAAAGGTTTAGGAATATTTCTTWATGTGAAGTCTGTGWCTAAAACTAAACTCCAGAACAAACAAGATCGTTAAAGTGATTATGAATGCTGAGTGAACTTTGCTGTCCTCTGTGTGATGTGAGGCTCCTCAGACACACCTTAGCCCAAATGACCCTGCTGTACAATGTATTTTCTTCATGGATATCCACTTCAGTCCCTTGTAGGCATCACACATTATTAAAAATCAAGATGAGTTTCAACAGAACCTCTTCTAYTCTCAAAGTTTTTAATATTGTCAAGATTATCCCTTTGCCTTTTTATCAATTATGAAAATTGACAGAAGGGGAAGTGTTATTTATGTAATGAACAGCTTTTAAGTACATAGAACCTATGTGGCATTCAAATATTACAATACTTATACATTCAATACATTCTTCACAATTCCTATATTAAATTAAATCACTAAACTCAATCTGCAGACAAATTCTCCAGGTACTTGGGATTTCTTCATATCAAATACCCTGCAGGTGTGCAAATAAGCATTCACAGTCCATACCAGATGTCAATGTCTAATTAAAACAGGTAATTCTAAAGGGCATGCTCTTGATGCTGTCAGAGATTTTCTGTACAGCACTCTGCTGCTCTTCACTGTCAGAGTGGAACAAAAAGATACATTGACAGAAACTGGTAAAACACACAATTCAATTGCTACCAGACTTTACAGAGGAGAATAATGAAAGCTTTAATTTAGACAAAAAAAATTGTCATTACCTTCTCAAGTACCAAAATGAGCTAAAAGTTAGGAAAACGAGCTCTCTCATTATGAAAAATGCAAGACCAATTAGTACCCAGCTCATGGACTCAATTAAGAGGATGAGTGTTGTCATRGACAGATGGAAAAAAGGAAGCTGCATCAATCTGGATCTTCCACTTCTGATAGACCAGTCCTACAGAATCCCCTATCAATGATGATTTTTGGGGAATTACAGTGTTTAAAATAGCAGCACCCCCAACATAAATACTTGCAGGAGGATGAGGCTGCTTTAATACAGTATCAGTTAGACAAGAGAAGAAAAATCACTGTTATTTTCTAGATAAGTAATGAGCAAAGTTTGGCAAAGCCAAGGAACAGTAGCCTAGAAGAGCTCTCCTCTCCATCCTCAATACAGAAAATCCACTCACATCTTCCCCTAAGGCAACATTCTAGATTGGAGTCACAGTTTCTTCTTTATAAAAAAGCTTAGAAACATAAAGGTCTCTGAGAAAATGTTCATCATCAAAACATGTAACAGATTGTTAATACACAAGTCAGAATCTCTTTAAAACTCTAGAAATACCCCTTTTCTTCATATTACAGAAAGAAATTCTTGCTTTTAATACACATTTAATGAAAGTTGCATCCAGATTCCAYGAGGGACCAAAGTCTCAAGTGTTGATGTGGATATCAAAGGCACTGCTCCATCTAAGATCTTTTCTTTACAACATAAATAACTGACAAAGACATATGCATGGCTTRCCAAATATAGGTTAAGCACTGAGGGTGCTGAAGAGGAGCTACTTTATAAAACAGAACCTGTGGGSTTGGTTATTCTACTTTCCCCCTTTCTTTTGCAAATCTCAGATCAGGAATTTCTACTTATTATTTAAGTTTAACTAGCTACAGAGATTAATCAAAACAGATTAAAACAAAAAGACTTATAAATTTTTCAATTATTTTAGGTTTAGAATGATTTAACTACCTGTATTTCAGAGCTCACTTGTGTCATGGTATGAGACTTGTGTTTGTGAGGGGGGTGGTCATGGTTKACATGAAACAATGACCTTTTAATCTGTACCAACATCTTTGTTTTAACCTTTTTCACTTTCCACTTAGCAAAGAGAAATGCTGTTACCATCTTAGAAGGTGTCTTCAAGTGTGATAAAGGGATTGAGCATTTTGAAAACACCCCCCTATATCTATGTACCTACAGGAATAAAAGAAATAAAAATTCCACAACAATGAGGAATCATCTTCACCATTACAAAAGTGTAAAATTCTGTTCCAGAGCTGAAGGAAGTGACAAGCACCAAAGTCTGTTCATTTTTGTTTCAGAATTGGCTGCATCAATATTAAATACCAAAGAGACACATTCAATAAAAATACAGTTATGGTGTTAAGTTTTGTATAGCAGCTGCTCCATTGTGCAGTAAATACAATTATGGTATCAAGAGGCATTAATACTGTTTGCAATAGTGAGACCAAAAGCAATTAATCAAAAGGCAATATGGTGGCATATAATGGATTCTGGCTACTCGCCACCATGAGCAAGAATGGAGTTCATTGAAATAATAACAATAATAATAATAATAATAATAATAATAATAATAATAGCACAGATTTTTTTCACTTGAGTGGAACTTTCCATCCCCTGTTTACACATCAAGTATTGGGTCAATGAGCATTTGAGAGGTCTTCTTTTTTTCCCCTTGGAAACCACACATGCAAATAAAAAACTAAAGGACAGATTTCATGTCAGCCAAAATGAATAYAAATATTTCTGCTCTCCTGTTTATAAGACTAATAATTCTAGGCATTGTATTTCTACTKCATAAACAAATAAATAGTGACAAGTGCAATGAGAATATGCCACCATGATCTGACTGGCAGAAGGTCTAGGCAGGAAAATCTAGAGAGTGCWCTGCAGACTGCCTTTTAATAAAACTAATTTCTTGTTTACATATTAGAATCATGGGTCATTAAACTTTCYATGATAAACATAATGCTACCCAACTAGTCAAAAAGCAATGAGTCATGAAGGATGAGTGAGATTTTATATTTTCCTAATTTCAATTTGGAAATCTGAAAAGAAACCTCCTCGACTAGCAGTGATTTCATCCCACACAGATCTGCAGTCATGTAATCCAACCATGACATTCAGGGTAATGTTGCCTTGGAAGTTACTTGAGAAAGGAAAAACTTCACATTCTCTGTGCAAAACTCTTTTTTCTTCTGTTTTTACCTTGTCCTCATTGCTTCATAGCACTATGTGCTTTACTGAAGTGCTGTTCACCTGCCTGAAGGACTGCAAAACATTCCAGGAAACAGAATGTGTGGTGAGAAGAAAGAGTCTGTAGCCTTATCTGAACCTTTCTGCAACTTTATCTTTCTTCCCTGTTAGATTATCTTCCACCACTTATACAGCCTACCCTGCCCTGAGCTTCCCTTCTGTGCAACCTTTGTTAAGTCAAGCTTTGCTTACAGCTTTTCAACAGTTTCTTTTCCTTTTAATTGCTTTCCTCATCTCGACATGACGACCTCATTCCTATTCTCTTACTCAAGGGACATGCCCTCGGTGTCTCTCAAAGACTTGACAACTTCTATTCCATATTGTGGTAAAACCACTTTACTGCCCAGTGATGCTTAAAACACATTTTGCAGTTTTTTAGAATTCCGTATYTCTCCTCACTTTCTGTAGATGGAATTTACAAGAGTGCTATGAAAATGATAAATTTTTATTGTACCCCAGGGCTTCCAGACATTTTTGTGGTTTTAGTAGTCAGCATCATTACTTTCTTCTTTTCTGACAATATATTAATCTATATTTAAAATAGSATAGTTTAAAAATATTTTACATTATTGATTTCTTTTACAAATACACCTTTCTAGATACATTCAGCAACAATGTTCCAAGTTCTACCCAGTCAGATCATTTAAATTAAACATCCTGACTGAGCATACAAGGCTTGTCTATTYTCTTTACCCTTCATCAACTCATGCTGAAAGGCAACCAAAATTCTTAAAAGGTTAGCACAAAAAACAATCCCCTGTGACAGAGGGTTGGAGCAGAAATTTCCTGCTGTGGTAGTTCATCTAAACAAGACAATAAATAGATTTTTTTTCAGATAGTGTTTTTATGCACAAGGTGTTCTAAAATGATTTACGAAGTACCAAGTGATAAAGCAGCTGGGCAGAGCAGATACTGTGAGCTRGAAGATCCATTATATACTTATAAAGGCTGCAGCATGTTTTGAAAATTGGGCATGGGAAACTAGCTGCAAAATGGGAAATGCTCAGGTTGAGACGGAAAATGAGGAAAAATAGCAGAGAACATTACCAGAGGACTGCACCAGGGTCTGGTGGATGAAGGATCATCCAAATGGCAGGAGAGGAACACAAGAGGAGCTTTTAGCTTTCCTCTTTGYCCCATTACCACATTTTGTTGACTGATAAGCCACATTCACCATCACCCCTTGAATAAACACCATCAGGATGGTAACTGAGCCTTGCAGGAATGCCCAGGGGTTCATCAGTCTCAGCCTGTCCTGGGACATCACTCCCAACTCCATCCTGCTGCAGAGCAGAGCTCTCAGAGACCCTGCAGGGAGCTTTGTGCCTAACTCACTGTGAGCTTGCTCTTACCAGGGAACATTCAATATAAATAAAGAATAGTGATGATAAAATGCAAATTGCCAGCCAAAACTGAACTTCCTGAGAGCTCTGCTCAGACCTGCCTTGAGGAAAAAGCAGCGAGTGTGTGGGTGTGTCTTGGTGCACACACACACAATCCCTCACACTCTTTTCAGTCGTGCTTCAGTCATTTTTCTCTTCCAGACCTTTAAACGTGAAAACAAGAACATGCAGCCATACATTTGTGATGTGACCACAGGTGGTAGCTTGAAAGCCAAAAGCCTTTCTCTCTTTTGAATCACCAATCCCAGAGACCTCTCCATGTCAGAAATCAGCTTCCCTCAAGTTTGATCCTTGTCGAAGCTCACRCAATGGCATGGAGCAAACAGAGGGATGTTCAGCCTACACACCCCCAAATCATTGTGCACTGCCTGTCCCAAACCCCCTGGCTGGCCCAAGGCTGGCCCAAGCACAGATCTGTTCACAGGTTTGGGTGTCAAGCAGGAGCTCTGCCCTCCCAGCCCACTCCACACCGTGGGGAGTCCCTGTGCTGTGAAAACTGAGGCTGCAAAGCCATTACTAAAATGGACATCATACAGCAACAGGTTAAGAAATTCTGGTGCTTTTTTTTCTCATTTTTAGATAATCACTCCCAAATGCATGCGGTGTTATAGAAAAAAAATCAGCTAAAATAAAAAAGGAATCGAATAAGGAAATGTGATAAGACAGATAAAACCCCATTTATTAAAGTCCATTTTCTGTAAAGAAAAAGAAATTTATGTCTCATCTGCCATAAATTGGACTTGCAGCATTAAAAAAACCCCTTTCTTTGCTTATAATAAAGATATACAATAAGACTGTAAATGGAAAACTTTTCACAGGAGGGGAACTTTTTGTTCTGATCCAAGTGGTTGAAAAAGTGATTAAAACCTGCAGAGTTCCACAGCTGTAGCTGAAACWAGCCCTCAAATGTGAAGGTTATTTTATGGAGAGTAATTAATAATCTAAATGGATGTATAGGTCTCTCACTTCTTGATCTTTGTCATAAGAAATCAGTAATGAAAAGAGCATCRCTGGTATCTTTTGTTGCAAGGTATTCTTCCCTCCTTGCAATCATTTATCATTCAGATAAAATAAATGCAGGGCTTTTTATCACATGAAAGAGCAAATAAGTCAATTTGAAAAAAGCATTGCAGCTCTGTAAGAAGGAGCTTCCCAGAAACAGTCACTGCAACAAATTTTTACTTACAGATCAGTTTATTGATCCAGAAATGTCCCATTCATATAAATCTTTTTYGATTAATATAGTTTTGCTAGGTGCAAATTAAGCATAGAATAATGGAGACATTTAAAATACATGTTTTTATTTACTGAAACTAAATGCCAAATGCAGGSTGTATTTTGTAAGAATTCACAGTAGTCATCAATATAAAGACAAAACCCGGCTGAACTCCCTAGACAAAGATTGTACCAAAATTAATTAAAAGAAAATTTTGGCTTTCTTTTTCCTAAAAGAAAACCAACCAAACAAACAACAAAAAAAAAACCAAAAAACCCACATTTGAGTGCACTGCTCATGGTTAAGCCTACAGAAATAAATAGGATATTGAACTCAGAGTGAAAAATATAAGGTTTTCTAAGAAAAGAAATGTCATTGTTAAGCTTTTAAACAGCATTCCAAGCTCTCCAGTATTGCAGCAGAAGGGATTAAAAGTTTTCAAAGGACACCAGAGAAGTTTGAATCTTTAGATTTCCTAGTTGGGGTCTTTTACTATGRTCTCAACAAGAAGATTTTGGGAACACAATCTCAGAAAATGAGTGTTTTCCTAGATAAAAAKCCAAGAAGCACCAGCCTGTGTGATTTAAGTGCTCTTCGTGCGAGGACATGTAAAAAACCACCTGAAATAGTCCCTGCCTTGTAGGCTGGACAGGTAGCAGCAGTGAATCATTGGAAGATTATGGCAACCTGTCCCATTCATTTGCTGATTTCTTTTCAGTTTTAAATATTCCTCGTGCAAGAATACAATCTCAGAGGTGTGCTCTCATTTTTCCTGATTTATTGGAGTCAGCAGAGCATCTCAGTGTCGAGGATCACAGCACATCTGCCAGCGTGGCTCTGAGCTGTGTCTGCTTGTGCCTTTGTGTGCAGTGGGGAGCTCTCTCAGCCCGTCTGTCGCTCTCAGAATCTGTGACTCTGCTCCAGAGCACAGAGCAGTGGAGCTGTGCTTAAAGCACTGAGCCCAGCCTAATGAGCCCCTCGGAGATTTGGGGTTTGATGGCCTGGCCTCGCTGCCTGTGCCTCACACAGCTCTCGTGTTGAGGATGTGGAGCAAAGCCTGCCAGCAAAATGTGTCTGCATCCCTGTGAGCCTCTGCTGCTCCACAGGGARATGAGCTCCCAAAGCGTGCAGGTATTCCTGAGAGCCCTGCTGGCATTTCCCAGTTCAGGACTAGTTGGAAAGCGCTGGCAAATCTGGCAGTGGCAGCTTGGCAGGCACATCCCCAGCCCTCTGTGTCCTCTGCCAGCATCACCACTCGTGGTCACTGCCTGGGCACTGCCCTGCTCCTCATGGCACAGCTCACACTCAGCTCAGCCATACCCCTGCTCTGGGCACTGCCCTGCTCCTCATGGCACAGCTCACACTCAGYTCAGCCATAMCCCTGCTCTGGGCACTGCCCTGCTCCTCATGGCACAGCTCACACTCAGYTCAGCCAKRACYCTGCTCTGGGCACTGCCCTGCTCCTCATGGCACAGCTCACACTCAGCTCAGCCAGGACTCTGCTCTGGGCACTGCCCTGGGCTTTCCTGCTGCTGCTCTGCATGGCACAGACCCAGGGTTGAGCTGGGAACTTCTAAAACTCTGCAGCAAGACCCACTCACACTCAGMTGGCAAGAGCAGCTGCAGAGCTGTGTACAGCACAGGCATCAACAGGCTGTGTGCTTGAATTATGCCCAATGAATTGATTGCTGTGGACTACACCAACTGGACTTTCAGAAACCTACAGAATCCTTGAAGGGCATCCCAGGCAGCAAAGACAGGTGCTGCCCTTGTGCACAAACCACAGCAACTTCAAGACCCACATTCCCCTAAGACAGAGACAAAAAATAGAATTGCTGCTAACTAAACCAGCAAATAAAATAAACCACACAGTGCAAGAACTTCAGCTATTTGGTATTTTAGTCCTGGACTAATGCACAAACCAGCTCATGAAACTGTACAGTCTACAAAGATCAAGATGTAAATCATGCTTTTCTTAGTAAAGTCAAACCCTGCAATAATCCTCTGGGACAGATTACACTACCAAAGACCTCTTTAATACTTTATTAAATGAACCAGTTTGCCTGCTATTGCTTTGGCCACTCAGCAACAGGCAGGCAATAAACACTGACAAAAGCTCAGGAATAGACCACTGCTACAGCACTGCTTTCCCTTGTATAGTCACAACAGGCAATTTCTTCTTACAGATCCTGTGTCTCCTGWGATTATCATAACACAAAGGTATCAGAAAGAGAGAACATGCTTCATTTCCCAAGTGGTTTTACTTTGACAGCACTTTTTACTTAGTCAGTATCAGTACTTTTCTTGTATTCTCACTTCTTGTGTCTACAGCAAGTTATTTAATTTCCTGGCACTATCACACCWCTGGTGGGAGTAACAGAGCTGTCACATCCCCTACACTTTTATGAGGTCTGGAGGAAATGGTGACTGTGCCAGCTGCCAGTCAGCCACAGCAGATCAGAGCAGAGGGAGGATGAAGAAGGGATCACCACAGGGAACATCTTCACCTGCCACATTCTTCACTGGGACAGGTCTGACACAGGGACAGGGACAAGGTACCACTCAAACAGACACCAAAGAGAAACAATTTTGAAGGACATACAGCACCTGAACCTACCCTGCAAGAGGTGAACAGTTCCGTAATGTTGTAAATGAATGGGAGTTTATGACCAAACACAAGCACAAAGAATAAATGAATAATGGAAAGTCAAACRATAAAATCTGTCATCCTGCAAAACTACARTAAGACCTAGAACATCTCCATCTAYATGATTTATGCACTTTAAAAAYTATTTAAGATCAAATTTCCAGTTGTGATTACTATGGCTGTTCCCCAAAGATGTTTGAAAGCARTGACTCCTGTCCTCAAGTGCTTTTTAGATAAAAGTTACACAGTGTGCAAATAGGCTAATTAAGAGAGGAGAGGTGTGTGTATCTAACAGGATATTTGGCTTTAATGTTTGTAAAACGTAGCACTCTCTTCTTTATAACCAGAAAGAGAACACCTGACTGGACTGACACCAGAGGGTGGCTGGCCCTGAAATCATCCACACACAGAGGCCCACAGTCTACTGGCCACGCTGCTYAGAAAGTCTCAGAGCTCCCCAAATCTCTCCCTGGCCAATTAAACTCCAGATAAGGTAGAAAATTACAGTATCAGTTCCCTACTCTTGGTCCTGGCTGGCTTTATAAGCAATTCCTAGCAGACCTGTCTGAGCAGCCTTTTGGCAAAAATAATGAGGTAGAAAAAGGAATAATAAAGAAYACCCACCCACACCTGGTGTGGAAAGGCCACTGGTGAGGATCTCAGGGCCTCATCTCCCAAAAGCTGCTAATGAAGAATTTCACTGCACACAAAGGAAGGAGAGAGGCAGAGGGATCCAGTACTGGGGGAGATGGCTTGGGAGAAACATCCCTGCCTACTCCCTAAAAACATCTTCTGTAAATCCTGGTGGTTTGCTGTCCAATCCAGAACAGACCACTTACAAGTTCTCTGCAAGACTCAAATCCACAAATTAATTTTAAGTAAGAGGCTGTAAAATTCTTTCAGTGTGACAGGAATGTTAACACTGCCCAGTATATGCAAGTACTGTCTTCCTGAATTTCTGCTTTTCAAATGTACTTTTAACTATTCCAGGCTAAAATATGTATGCTGCATGCTCAGGCAAACCTCCAGCTGCATAGAAATGAAATATTACTGAAAGAGGTTGTTTACAAGAGCCAGCTGGAGCAGCTAATACATATTATAATATGCTAAGCTCTGATAGTCCCATATCAGTTGCAATTACTTAAAAATGCAGTAGCTCTAAGATTGAGGCAAATTAAATTCTCTTTATTCATGAAGTAACTAAAACAATGGGCATGGAAATAAAAGAATATCTGTGGTAAAAGGTAACAATTGGTAACAGGCTGCAGGCGGCCAAATATGCTGTTGACAGTACCCTGGAGAACGCTAAAGAAAACACCCAGATTCCTTTAATTGGTTCSTACACTGTTTGATCCAGGCACATAAAGTCTATTAAAACACTGAAAACAACCTCCTTGGGTTTCCTCATTACATAAAGTTTATTTCAAAATGAGACTCTGGGTGCCTAACAAAGGCTCTCCACTTTCCAATGGGTTTTTCTGCGGATGGTGCAGGGAGGCACAAGCTCAGCCTCCACCTCTCAACAGCTGGGCACAATACTTCAAAATATCTGCTCAAATGATTTCAGAGCTCACTGAAAGCAAAAACAGGGAGAAAACATGTTGATTGGTTTATTTGGGCTGATGCTGCACTGAGCTCAAGGCAGGAATAAAAGTGGCACAGCCAAGGAGCAAACACAGCACAAGTGCTATTGTACAAAWTCAAAGGTKGTGTTCTTTATTTACCTGTGCACASAACCTGCAAAATCTYACCTATCTCTGCTAGCCTTTGTCAACTGWGAGCTCTGGATCAGTTTCAGTTTTGCAGCTGCTGGAGAAGCTCCTAAAGTTGCCAGAGTGACTGTGACCATGTGGGATTAGATAACCTCAAATTAGGGCACTTGGGGGGCTCTGCTGCAATACCACAGGGGAGAAAAACCTGCCCAAGAGCAGAGAAACTCGAGGGTGTTGGTAATCAGAGGTGTGCAAGGGCAGGAGAGCCAGCACTGGCTGCTGAGCCTGAGGGTGGCACGAGCTGAGGAAGGGGGAACAGGCAATCCCAGAACAAYGTTATTTAAACACTGGTGGATCACTGAAACAGGGAGAAAGTTCAACAAAAAAGCACAAAAACATAAGTATTCSTGCTTGTTAACGATCAGATAGAACTTCACTCTTCAACAGAGCCCAGAGGTCTCTATTGTACAATGTAATAACAGCAATCTGCCAAAATTAGCTTTGTTTCTGAGCAGGGATGGGTAAAGGGACAACGGGGTGTAAGGGCTTGATCTGTAAAATAGAGGGGGCATGGAGAGAGTTACAAAAGGATATGGCTGTTRGAAACAATTAAATAATTTAGAAAATGGCCTCCAGGGTCAGGAAGTTTGGTAGCCTCTGCCCTACAGCTCCAGAGTCTGCATTAACTTGTGCTCAATAGCTCAGAAGCTTAAATTTGTGCAAGATTACACAGTACTTTATCCACAAAAGGTGGGAGGAACAAGCAGCTGAGCTGGTGGTCCAAATTAAGCCTCAAAAATAYGACAGAATTCAAATATTGGTATGTGTTCATAGTCCACACCTTCCTAATGCTCCCAAAATTACCATATAAATAAAGTGTCACTGTGGATTTACTCAGTTAGTGATCTCTTGCAGGTAAATCCCATTACAGATCACACTAATGGGAAGATTGTAAATAGATGAGAAAAATAATGTAGTCTCCAACAATTTTGTAAAAAGGGTATTCAAAATGAAAACCTTTCAGAAATCTTGTCTTAATGRCAGTATTATTGCACATAGGGACAAAGTACGGCAATAATGTTCTTACCTTTCTGGAAGAAATTACCATCAGCCATTACAACCATCTCCCACCCACACAGCCAATACTCAGGCATGAGTCTGACAGAGATTGATTTCTCAACTTGTCTAATTGGTTTGAGGATATAGAAAATTAACTGGATCCTGCTCTGCCTGAGCTAGCAGCTTTTCTCTCTGCTAGGAACAGAAAACAAAAAAAACTACACAGTACTTATTGTTATGTCATTCTCTCTGGAAAAAATTAGAAGTAGTTTTCTCTGTCAGGGTAATTATTTCTTTTGCATGGAAGCTTATAATTTTTGTTTTGTTTGCTTGGTAATTGTTTGTTTTCCTGATGCTCGTTTTAATTATTTAATTTCTAAAAGCTTTTTTAAAAGCCTGGAATTAAGGAGGTTATTGCTTTGGAATGGGGAATGGTGAAGGATGACTCAGAATGCTCTCAGAGGTGAACACAAACACATCTTTGCTTGCCTCAAAGTTCACCCAAACAACCCTGGAATGAAATCACTGAGGACAGAAACACRCAGGGTGGTGATGCACCCACACACCAACACACCACTCATCCTTTAGAACCCCTCAACTCTCTGAGCACTCCAGCTTTGCTGTTATTTTTTTTTTCCCCTCATCCATCTTTCAGTGCACAAACCAGAATCAGCAGGGAATCTCAGAAATTCTGCTCTGAGCACAGATGCTGTTCCTGTGGCTGCCTCCCAGTCAGAGCTTTCAGCACTGGGGCTGAAGTTGCTCTGCAGCCTTTGCATCACTGGGGTCACTCACTCTCCATCTTCTCTCCACAAAACATGACAAATCTACCTGAAACTATCACATGAATTACCCCAGGAAAGGTCCCCTCAGGGGACAGCAGTTTTCTCCAAGGCAGAAGTTTCCCCCACCTAACTGCTGCCCAAATCAGGATTTCTTTTAAATATGAGCCAGGCATAAAGCTCAAAAAATTTCCCAATGCAGTATTCTCTCCTTGTTTTGTTAACAAAAGGATTATTTTATTATTCCTGTCTCCTTGAGAATTCTTTCATTTTCATATTTAAATTTCTGTATTTCTTTCTGGCAGAGCTCTTCTGCAGTCTCCTGTGAAGCACTATCAATATTAGTATTCTGCTGCTAATTCAGCTCCTCTGCTCCCCAGCCACAGCAGAGTCCCCTAACGTAATCACATTGTCTGCCATCCACAGCAATGAAGATAATCTTCTCTGAACCCCCTCATATATTGGCAGTCTGTGGTTTAATGGATTACTCTTTGGAGGAATTCAGGGATGGATCTAAACTGGAAAACAAAACTTTACCAGAAACAGCTTCAAACGTCAACAAGACCACTACTTTATATTAAAACAGAAAGTTTCTATTTTTATGCTCCATTTTTTCCAGTRTGGATTACTTGTTACAGTAAAAGTCTCTGTTTGGCCTGTTCTAAAACCTGTTTGTTTTCAAAGACCCCAGAAATATTAAAAAGTCAAATAAGCAATTCATATTGAAGTTGCCTTTTTTTTTTGGTTTCACTGAATTCTGCAGTTATGTTTACTGTTTCAAGGGGAGTTTATAATTATGCAAATTGCCAAGCAGTCTGCATAATGTACAACATGTTTGGGTTCACTGGCTGGAAGCTGAAATAYATTTCTTTAATGCTGTTTGTATGCTGTGCAATTCAGATTGCATTTCTCACGCTCCACTGCTCTGTACCTGTCTCCAGCAATATTCCTGTGTTTCTGAATTTACATGCAACCTCAGTACCTTTGCAGACATTTGGCTTTCAGGAATTACTTAAATAATTCATGTGTGCCAACTTCACATTTTTGCAAGGCAAAGCAACATTTTGATAGCCTTGTACTTTTGAAACCTGGTGGAGAGGCTTTCACCCTTTTCATTATCAGCTCAGTTGTTCTCATCATGGTTAAACGCTGTTCTAAACTGTGTATATGGCATTTAAGTGGGTGTTGTTTTATTTCCCAAATCAAATTTTCTTCTATATACTCCAYTGCTTTAAACAGTACATGCCTCCTTCCTACCATAAATACCCTKGCTGTAGTCACTAATAGACTCTAGAATTGGAATATAATATTTTATTTTCACCTTGCTTGTGCAAGGCAGTTCTGTGACTGGCTCTGTGCCAGCYTTGTGATTCCTCTGTCCTGCAGTGCTGTTCACCAGTCAGATTTCCTTGGTTTTGGGACACCATGAGCTCCTGGTCCTTGCCCCATGCCTGGATAAACACCCCAAACTGGTGTGGTCAGCCCTGTCCCATCCTCACTGTTCCCAGGGTGAGCACACAGGGATGGGTTGGGGAGAAAAACAACAAAAGTAGCATCAAGCTAAGCACTTGGAAAGTTTTCCTCTTTTCAACATCTGCTGCTCACTGTGGTGGTGAGACAGCCCTCACCGTGTTGGGATCCACCAGGGCTGACCAGGGAGCGGTGTTTTCAATTTTCCCATTAGCAGCAGAATCACAGCCAGCTCTGCTTGTGCCCCTGCTGCACACATCTCCCTTGTGCTACAGTGCCACAGTTTTAGTGGGTGATTAATTAGACCAATTATTAACTTCAGCCCATCCTCAGAATGTGGGATGCTATGCAAACTGACAGACTCAAAACCACAGAAGGTCTTGACTCAGCTCTGGTTATGCTTTTATATGGTCTCAGTGGGACAGTGATGCTCAATTAACTTATATCACTGTCGACAAACTAATAGAGTTTTTATAGCTAGAAGAATCTGTGACTTTTTTCACAGTCTCTTGTTTGAGATCAGCTGAAAATGGCTTTTGTTCTGCTGGTGCAGGCCTGGAGTGGGTTAGCCTGGGACTAGGCATGGCAGAGGCTGTGCAATGCCAGGCTTCATTTTCCCATTCTACCCAGCAGTCAGTATGAAATCCACTTTTATTAACCCTGTCTGAAAAAGAGAGTATTCAATTCCCACCCACCCATCAAAATAAAGCAAAATATTATGGAAGAGGTTTTTTTTTCCCACCCTGTGTCTGCTTTCCACATTAGTTATTTTGTGTCTAAAGCTGAAAATGGATTTTATAATTTTCTAATAYCCACTTATTTTAAAAAAGGAATTTGTTTCAGCACTTTCTAAGCTYCCTTGTATAATTATATGAGAAATAYAAAACATTYTTCCTCCAGGGAATAAGCCAGCTCATGCAGTTAAGAAGAAATTTTCCTTAGAGACAGATAATTTCATAATTAGCCACTACAGGATTTCTGGTGGCTTCCAGCTATTATGGGGGAATAGATATTTAACCAGCCTGACTCATTGGCCTCAAATAACATCACCATCACTGTGTTGTGACTGGACAGGAGTGGGGAGGACAAAAGCTCYGATAAAAATGCCAAAAACCAGCCCAGCCTGCCATTATCAGCAATGCCTCATTTTCCCATTTTTTGTTTCCTTTCAGGTTTTAATTAAGATTATTCTGAACWTAACCCCTGAATTTATGCTTAATAAATTAAACAATATTTGTATTGGTCAGAAGAACCACTTTCTACATCTGCTATGTGGAAGATTTTATCTCTGTGATCAGATGACACTTCTGCTACAGATTTGGCCCAGTCTAAAAGTGACCGTGCATGTGCAAAGTTCAATTATGGTGACAGGTGTTGTCACTGCCACGCCTGCTGTTTCTTTGTAAGACCTCAAAAAACTGCTTTACAACCATCAGATCTCTCTTGTGCCAAGACACCTAACTTACCAAAATRTGCAAAAGTTCCTTCTTGAAGGAATACACAATTTCAGTAAACAGAATAACAAGGACATGAGGAAAGATGGCAATGGAGCTACAGTGAGAAAAGTATTTGTCCAACATTATAAGAAGTACTCCAGATTTCTCAAAAGTTGCTCTACAACCTCAGCATCTAACACAGCATCACAAATAACAAAACTGCTGTAAGATAACACCTCATAGAGAGATTTTCAACACAACTTTAATACATTTTCCCCCTGGGGAAGTGATTCAGACTAACTGCTCCCTGCCAGCTCAGGAGCAATATGAAGTTGAAGTGATCAAGCATTGTTAAATACAAATATCTCATCTACCTTATTAATGCCTATTAATTCCTGACACATGTCTCAATTTTTAAAAGAATCCTGAAAAAACAAACACTTCAAACAGTCTGGTCAAGCAAAACAAGTGGCTGSAGTCCAGAAGGGAATAGGGTTGAAACCTCCTCAGGAAAGCAAATGTATAGCAAGGCATCCAGACACAGACCATATCAAGGACCTCAGACAGGGAGAGTCACATGGAAAACAGATGAAAATGAAAGCAGCTTAGCTGGAAATTTGTTCAAACCAAGTACCACAACCTCTGAATTTTCAAGCAGGAAATAAATTTTCCCCAAATGATCAATTGCTGTTGTTGAATTTGCAAGAATTTGCAAGCTCTCCCAATGCCCAGGGCTGGGGTAACTGTACTAACCCAGGGCATGTTATGGCTATTATGAAGAATATGTTTATATGAAAGCTGTTAGTGTTATTCTAATACAAGTCTACGAACACAAATCAGAAGGGTTTGTGAGTGGCCTGACTTGGTGTTCTGCTTTTTACTTAACACACAAATAAAAGTAATCCAAAAAGAGGCARAACTACTACCATCTTGGAGATAAAAATACTCCAACTACTGTAAGGAGAGCAGGATTGTCTGTAAAGGAGCACTAACTTGATGATGTGTGTAATGTGCTATATGGAAACATTTGCAATTAAGCTGTTACAGCTGCACATGTCCTTATTGTGAGTTCTGTGAAAAGAGACAACAGCTAYTGCTAAATAAATGCTGTGACTAACTTCTGCAAGAACAGCTACCAGAAAAAAATGTTTCAAAGTTACTGTTAAGAATCTAATCAGTGAAAATCACTTATAAAGACACATGTAAATTGAACAGATTAACTGATGAAAAGAGTATGCTTGAGAGCTTAGTTGAAAGGCTGACATTTGACATAGTCACAGTCTTTTTTCTCACTTCCAGAAACAGGTAACTGCCAGAATTTTACTGTGCTGGAATGTTATGCAGTGTTAATAGCATATAGTGTTGACTATAGTGTCGACCTATGGTTTGGTTTTTTTTTTTTTTTTCTCTATAATGAAAAGGTAAAACAATTCATAAAAGGAGGTAATAATTTTCACATCACTGTATGCATTAATGAGCCTCAATAAATAACAAATATTTTACTGACTTATTTTTGAGATATAGGCAGGTGCACAACAACTACTTGTTCTTCAAATGGCACTAACATTTGCTGCCTAGAGACTTATTAAATTTAACTGCCTGTACCTATGTTAAAATAGCTTTCAGAAAAAAGGGGAAAACATTAGCTTCATTTCACTGTCATACTGAAAGCTTGTTTTCAATAGAGAGAGACGGGAATTACCACAAACAAAAAGAAAGTAAAAAATTCTGGATTGTATAATARGAAATCCCAAGTTCTCCAAGATAAACAGTACAAAAGTAACTCCAATATTATTTTTTCTTGAAACAGATTTTAAATAGAAATGGACTCTAACTTATAATAGATATTTATAAAAGAAAATGGCCAGAGAATAGCAATTTTTAATGAATTAATCTGCTCAGATTTTTCATCCCAAAGATCCCCAAGAAATAAATCAAATGAAAGCATTTTCATTAAACCTGCAAACACAATCTCTGTTTTATCTCTGCATACATTTCTATATTAGCTCTTGATTGCTTGATTGTATTCATAACGATTTGCAAGTCTAATATCATTTTRTTTGGGAGGAGAATCTGTAGCTATTTCAAGGGGTGAAGGGCTAATTCACAYGCTATTTATTGTGCCTTTGAGTGCTCCAAAATACGAAGGACTGATCTTGCTCCAGCTGCAGCACATGCAGATTACCCTGCAGAGCTCCTGAAAGAATCACTGGGGGTTTATTGTAGGGATACCCACCACAGAAATATCTCACGGGCTTTAGAGCACTGTTTTAGTGATCATGTATTGATAAAAGCCTGGCAGAACACGGCAGGGTTGGACAGCTCCTTCCTTGGGCTCCGTGGGAATGAGCTCCTCTGGAATCAAACTCCCTTTGAGCCCTGGTGGAGTGGGGCAAGGTCTGAGCCCGGCAGCTCCTCGTGGAGTAGACAAGAGAAACCACGGGAAGCTCACCATTTCCACAGGTAAACTCCCTTCCTGTCATGTTTCTCTGACCTCTGATAGAAAACTCTCATTGGCTGATTTCACCATTTTACATTTTTCCACCTAAATCTGAACCTGTGTGTCCAGAGCTCTTCCTGTCCCGTGAAGAACTACAGCACTCACATCGAGGTAAAGATGACCAACTTGACCTGAGCTCACAGCAGAAGACCCTGGCTTAAAGTGATTTGTGAGYATGCCTGACATTGAGAACAGAGGATCTTTACTTCTGGAGGAATAAATCCACTTTTCTAGTGCAATACCTGCTTTTGGGATGAGAAAAAAATAACCCTCCATAAGGCATGGGCATGTGAAGTAACTTCTAGACCAGAGGAATGCAAGGATTGCTAGTGCATAGAAGGAAGTCAATGATAAAACAGTCTTTATCAGTGCAAAGAAGTTACCTCCAATTCAGTTAGATGCAACATTTACCTTTTATATTAAGTAAACATAATTTTCCTTGGATAGAAGATTTGCAAAACTGATGTGTCTCTATTCCTGCACTATGTACACAGTGCAACTAAACAACACTTGTATGTGAACTAAATATTAAATACTACAGCAATGAAAACTTGCAAAAGGATTCTTGCTTAAAATAAGTTTCATTAGTTTTCAATGAACGGAAAAAAAGAAGCACACAGAGGGGAAAAAAACCCACAAAACCAACCAATAAACTAAAAGCAATCAGAATAACTTTCATCCTGCATGTGAGCAAAGCTTTCAGTACGATTTAGCAAATTGRGCTATCTTTTTAGATCTTGTATTATCTCATTAGACAGGAGCATAAACTAGAAACAAAAATACACGAGCAATAAATAATCAAGACAGTAAACATAAAAGATTCATTGGAGCAATATTTAAGTGTTCTCAAAACTGTAGAGAAGCAAAGTTTCYCTTAACCAATGTAATGCACAGCTCTAAAGCCATATTAACAACTCTACCTGATTTAATTGCCCATGTCCCACTCAAAGTTATAAATTTTCACACTAAATTTCAGACTGAGACTGTATTGAACTCAAAGARCAGCCACCTGACTGCAGCAAAGGGGAATCCAGAAGGTTTTGAGGGCATCTGTTGATCTTCTGTGCCTGTCAAAGGAAAAGGGCAGTRATAAGAAAGCTTGTAAAATATGGGCAAAATATCTTTTCCTACAGCTCACCTCCAGGGGAAAAAAAAAAAAGACAATTGCCTGTGATCACATCACAGAGTATGGCTGAGGAGTGTCCTGCAGTTCCTTGGAGCTCTCTGGCAGCTGKGACCTGATCTCCACATTTCCATGGCTGGAGCAGGGCTGACCTAAAGGCTCCCATCTGCCTGCCCCGGGAGGATGAGAGAAACCCTGAAGAAAAACCTCTGCAAAACCTGGTTAAGGCACCTCAGCTCACMAGGAGCTTCTTCATATTTGTGTTTGAAGAAAGACAGAACTGCAAAATCAATAGTGGAATGTGAGAAAGCATAAATCATGGGGGTGCACTGGAGCAGTAAATAAACATGCAGCCTGACACTCTGCTTCGGGCTACCAGGCTGCAATTCTGAAAGGAGCTTTCGGTGTAGCAGTTCATTTTACTTAAGAAGTGAACAGACCTAAAATCAATGCATCTCTCAAAGAGGAGCTTGTGCCATTCATTGTAGATCTCTGAGTTATGWTACCTAAATCAGGGAGGGGGGCACTCTCAGCCTGCTCACGCTGCCACAGTGGGTGCTCAAAGCTTTGGACAAGGGATTCTTCTGCAAAMTGTTAGGGGTGTTGCTGAGAAATGGGCTTTTCCCTCTAAGACATATTTCTTTTTATGCCAGTGTGTTCTGTACATACTGGAATAACATTATTTCTCAAAATTTTTTCAAAATTTCTCATAATTATTTCTCAAAAAATCCCCAGAGACAGAAAATGATTTCTTGAATAGTTTTCCTTTCTCTTATTTCATTAYGGTCATTTTGACCATTCTTGTCACAGAACTGCACGGGCACCTTCTGCAAGGGTTTTTTTTCCCCAGGTGAATCAGACTCTGTGGTAAGARCTCATTTGTGTCAACAACTCTTTAAACAGCTTTCAGCAGAGCAGTGAGAAGAAGAGCACAGACTGAAATTTACTCTCCTTCCTACCCCAGTTGACTCCAACACTAAACACAATCCTTTAGAAACAGTGCAAAAGCTGAAATTCTCAGCGTCATTATAATACGCTTAATCTTATTGTGATCTTAGAGATGAAGTTTTTTCTTTGAGAAAAAAAAAAAAAAAGACTAAAGAAAAGTTTTGGAAAAAACCCAACGTTTCTCTCACTTGAGCAACCCGCAGTTACGAGCGATGCTCAAAGGTTTTCTGATACCGCTGGGCTAAAAATGTGGAATATCCCAGTKCTTGGACACTAGATGGCAATGTTAGATTTTATTTAGTCATGTGATTGCAGCAATGATCAAGTGGGATCTTCTAAGAGAGGAAAACCCTTTTTTTTTGAGTTATAAAAGAAGAGAGGACTCTTTGATCTGGCTCAGAATTAAGATCTGAATCTTCACAACTAATCCATCTATAATCATGGAAAAATCAGCAGAACACTTTTCCATGAGATACAAAATACTGTTGATGTGGATGTGATCAYTAAATCAAAGACTAAAAAGAACAAATTGTGGTAAGAGCACAATGTGCAATAAAACCATAAGAGTTTATTACTGTCTCTTTAAAACCATTTTATGTTACAGTTCCATTACTTTGCAGTAAGAAACAAAAGAAATTTAAATTTAACAGTCTTTTACCAAACTCTTCCCTTCTCTRTATTCCAGGTATTGAGACATCTGAGGACAAGTTTCCCCAGACATCATGAATCTCAGCTTAAATCTCAGTGCAGTCTGAAGCAGCCAACTCTGTTTGAGCAAAGAAAAGAAATATTTGCACCTAACAYATACAACTGCAAAGAAGAAATGTTTTTAGGGCTATTCCTGGGAGAAATTATGTTAGAAGAGAGTTGAAGGAGAGATAATACAGTTTTATGATACGTAGAAAGCCTAGATTTTTACCCAGACTGTCTTTTCAAATCTATTTCACAGAGACTTTAGGCATGAGCCTGTCTCCCTMYACAACARAAAATGCRGGAAGATAATTTCTTTTATCTTGCCWGTCTAACAGCAGCAACGACCATTTCTTCTTTGTCTCTGTCTCTCAAATAAGAGCAAGATCAAGCAAAAGTACAGAGATCAGTTCCATTCCGTGGCTTTTTAATCTGCCCTTGCTGCAAAGAACCCTTTTATTCAAACCTCTTTCCTGTTGAATGTTCAAAAGCTTCTAAAAATTTTGTATGTAAGTCTCTCTACATTAGAAATCCTTACCCACACTARTGAACAGGCAAATGAATAATACTTTATAAATAAAATCAAGTGATCTGACTGTGCTGCCTCCCAGTCAAACACTCCTTACTCTGTGCTGCACAGGGAGTGTTAAATACACGACCCCTCACGCTCTCTTTGGGAAACATTCACCAATCTTGTAGGCAAACAGACTTCAAAAATGTTCCCACTAATTCAGTAATTGCTTTTGCTTATCAATAGATTTGAGGAGAATCTCACTATTTAAAGAACATCTGAACCAAACCCAAATAAAAAGCCACTTTCCTTCAGCTGCAGCCATTCTTCTCTTGACAGSCTTAGATAAAACCACATATGCAAGACATATTCAATGTACCAGCAAATTCAGTCCTGTGACTAAGTGACATCAAGGATTATTTGAGTGATTCTGACATCAGAGAGAATTTTCTCAGAGAAAAATAAGCTCAAGGTTAAATAATTTCAGAAAGAGGACAGGAGTCCTGATTTAAATTTTACAACAAACTTCCCAGCTTTCTTGTCTCGTGGTTTGCTGCTCTCCAACCTAAGAATAGCAATCAAATCCAATCTGTCTGGTGGGATGCTATGATGCAGCCTTTTCAAAAGCCACRGGGAAAAAAATGTTTGGATGTTAATCTAATTATCTGGTGGGAACACCTTAGGCAGTGTGGTTAAAAAGAGGAAAACCCAGCAGGAGATGCAATAYAATTGCACCACTGATCACAGATGTTTTCTACCTGTCTAAGCCAAATTAATCTGTCATCCCTCCCTCCTTCCAACAGCTCYGTGATTGTTCAGATTTTGACTCATTTCTCTAACTACAACTATAAAAGAAACACAACAGAAAGAAGCAAAACACCTATAATTTTACCAAAAAAATAGTATTTGTCTGAGATTCCAAAAATGGCAGATGGACACTTTGCATTCAGGGCAACTTGGTTTTGGAAATGTTAATAAATCACCAAATTTGTAGACTGCAATAGTCYCTATACATTGGTTAAAGGAGATAAAACAGAGAAGTACATTTCTAGTAGCAGTTATGAGGGATAACTCATCTCATTATTTGTTACTTGYTCCTTGTGCCTTGAGGTTTCTTTTTCCATAACTCTCTAAAGAGTTACAATGATTTTCCCACCTTCAGGATTCCCCAAAATGAAATCCATGAAATCTCAAAGCCTGAATTATCTTAGATCATCTCCCTGATGTAGAGCATATTTCTGTGAGCTGAACAGCTCCTGAAAAATACCAAATTTTAGTTGCTGTATAGCTTAAAARAAAGGATCAAACACTCTCCAAATCTGAAATATCTGGATTGTCAGCACCAGTTTTTGAAGAGCTAAGAAAGACTCAAAGGAAGTTTGAGTCTTTAAACGAGAGTTTTGGATTTATGTTCTTGAGAATGATATACTGCGTTCAGAAGATCAATAGGAAAAGAGAAAGGCAATACCCCAAATACCACCTGCTGTTCTTTTGGACAGATCTCTCTGCTCTGGGCAGTCTGCCCAAGAAAGAGCAAAAGACTTTGTCCAAATTTAGATTACAGAGCCTTCCTGCTTAAACCAGGGTTTGAGTTTTGCCCCCAAGGCTTCTTTTTGACTCTTTTTGCTGCAGTTCAAGGACAGCACCACAGCGGGCACTGGTGGCTCTACATCAAAGGGCGTTTGGGCTTCTCTGGGGGAGTCAAGTCCCTCAGTTCCTARCACAATCATTCATCTTGGATTTTTCATTAAATGGCATGCCAAAAAAAGTCCATGTTAAGCTTCTCTCCAAAGCAGACATCAATAATATTATATAGCACTGGTTTAGAAAGCAGCTCAGAGAAAAAAAATCCCAAGTAACAGAGCAAGGACCAAAGATCAAAGTTGACCTTTCAATTCAAAATCAAGGCATAAATCTTAAGGTGGTTTTTTTTTGTTGTTGTGGGGTTTTTAACCTATTTATTTTCTAATGAAAGTTTTAAAAAAGCAAACAAAACACCAAAATGCATCACATAAACCAAAAACCAAACAAATTTATTTATCTCCCTGATAAAGGCTACATGACTCCTATGACTTTTGCTTACCTAAAAGATCTGCTACTCACARTGAATCTGTAGTTCCAGTTCTCATTTCAGTGCTGTATTGCAGCAAATGCTCCCTGAAAACCCTGTGCATAGACAAAGTACATTTCCAAAAAGCTCTGAACCACCATGAAAGTAGCACAGCTAACAACAGCTTGTGAAGAAGCGGTGTGTTAAGCACTAATTATTGAAAACATTAGCTTGTGTGCTGCAAGCGAGAGCGCTCCAAAACATTCCATTAAAAAAGTCTGAAAATACAGAAAACAAAACAGACATTTGGTAAGTCTTCTAGCTACTAAATTAAAATTGGATTTCCTGAAGGCACCAGATGTGTTCTTATTGACAGCACTTTGATGACAAATATTTTGAAATGTGTTCTTGAGGGCAGCAGTGAAGGTGCCAGAGCTAAGGCTGAGCTGGGTCYTGTTCAGCAGAGCCCAAGGTGGGACTGAGGTTAAAGCCACCTTCTGTCTGAGTGACCACTGCTCTCTTTGCAGCACAGCCATGCCCAAGTCATTGCCCWGCCTACAAAAAAACCAAACYAACCAATCAAACCCCAAAAATSCCTTCTTCAATGAGCTTCTGAAGCCTTGTTCTACAATTGCTGCAGTTTCTTAAATGGCCCAGTGCAAGGGCTCAGGTCTGGAACAGGTGGGCAGATATAATTCACCTCAGAAATGCATGTTTTTCTTTACATTTTGAAATAGAGATTAATACATTAAATACCAATTGATTATCCAAACCATTTATTCAATATTAAGGAACATTAAAAACGTACATCATGCGKAACCGCTAATCAGCAACAAATTCAAACTTAATAAACTGGTATTTAATTGTATCTTGTTAAATTTAGCAGCCATCTTAATCATAATTAAAAACATTTCTAAGATKCAATTTAAATCATTACCAAAACCTTTTGCCAGTCCATTTCCAAACCAAAAATAAAATTAACTGAAGTTGCTATTGATTTTTTTCCTCCTCCAAGCTGACGGCAGTAATTTATACACAGCCTCGTGTCTGCCCCAGTAACCATGATTAACCCACATCAGCCAGAGCCAGAAGAGCTGTCCGAGCTGACAGCCAAGACAATAAAATATAACTGCACTACCAACAGCAATAAAATGCTTTGCCTCGCTGCCCTGATTTCTTTGGAGCCTCACCTGGCCAGCAGCACTGTAATACCACAGTTCTGTGCAGTATTCTGGGTACACTGCTCTCAGTGCTCCTCTGGGTTGTGTAAAAATGAAATACTGCAAAAAGRGGCATGTAACTCACAGAAGTCAGCTGTAAGGAAAAGGACAAGGACCTTGGATTTACAGATCCTTTCATGCCAGCAATAAAGGAYTGCAAGGTTCTGTCAGATTGAGGCAGCAGGACGCTTATATTTGCCCTGTTGTCTTTCCATCAGAGGGGACGAGGAAGAGCTTTTCAGATGATTTGCACTGACTGYCCCAAAGCCTGGCTGGTTCCTGCTGTCCCTGAGAATGGTCTGAGCACTGTCCATACACCTACAGGAGGGATGCAGCTGCATGTGAACCATGTACATAYCTGTGGCTGGGTACAGAGCTGTGAATGCTGCCCCAGCCCATGGACACAGTCCCCGTGCCCCTGGTGTGGCACCTCCTAAACTGCTGCAGTTCTGGTGCCAGGGGCATCTGCAGCCAATCCACCCTAAAGTTGTTGGGAAAGATGATCCCCAACTGGCTGGGGACATTTACATGATATCCATGGCCAGGAGAAGTGGAGACAGAACATCAGACCAGCAGGGAGAAAAGGGAAACCCTGCAGCAAGAGCACAACATCTGCCACTTCCAGAGCACTGTGGAAATGTATCACCACAATGCCAGAGAGCATCAGCTTAATATTAATTTTGCTGAAAAACACATGCACCTGGAAAATAGATTCAAATTGTTCTTTTGCTTTGGTTCTGATAGTCCAAAAGTTCGCTTTTYCTGTATTCCTACAGATGGATAAATGGAACATGAGACAGTTTTTACCACAGAATTGCCCCAATTGCTTGCACTGTTTTGAAAAATMAGTGGTTAGAATTGTCTCACAAATCAATTCTTTAATACTTTGGAATAGTTTCAGGGAAAGGACTGAGAATAATCTGTGGGCCAAGTAATCAGRTATGTAAATATGGCAAAAATCTGGTGTTACTTGAGTGAATCAAGTAATTCAATGGGAAAAAATAGATGTAAAGATATTCTGTTTGCTCTCTGCACTTTTCTAYACAGGCTGGAGAAGTTGCAGCCCTTGAGCTTTATTCTCTAGCAGTTTAAATGATTTTTTTTGTTTAGAGCACTTTTCCTGTTTGCTCTATCGTGGTATACATCTTTCTGTATTAAAGCTCATTTAATACACCAGGGCTCATACTTAAGTCTGGAATCCTCTCAAGTCTCCTTTATTGTTTGTTCCACAAACTGCTGCTCCAAATTTAGTTTAATAAGCAACTAACTAGTTCACTCTCCCYGTCAGTCATGTATATACATTAGATACTGGCTATGTTCAAGGACTACTCCTTTGGGAACCTTGCTTAATACTTTTCTCCAATTTAGAAGAGCCTTTCTGACAAGCAATTGCTTGTTCCAATTTTTTTTTAGCTGGTTTTATCCTCTGTATCCACTCTCATGTCCTCCCTTGGCTAGCTGCAGCTTTCAGTTTGAGCAGAATTCTGTGAAGTGGAACTTTTGCAAAGACTTTTCTCCAAATCCATAAATGAAGCTGTATGCAGTGCACTGTGAGGGCCATCACCGTGCCTTCAAAAGAAAGAGAGAAAACCTGGCTGAGCAGAAGTCATRCTGGCTGGTTCCTCAGAGGTTAATGGAAGAGGGGAATGTTTCTTTTTGTGCTTCTTTCAAACACATTCAGAGAGATTCTGCTCTGGGCCATATCAGATTATCCATGAAGTAGGTCCATGGGCTTCAAAAACTTCGTGTATCCTGCACCTTTTCCCCAGCATGGATATCAGAGCTCAAAACCCAATATTGTGGATTCTTTCACTTAGCAAAGTAACAAACTAATTTGCCTCCTAACTGGTTCATGGAGCAAGGCTTTTCTCTAAAAAACCCACAAATCAAATAACCAAATGAGAAAGGGACTCCAAGATTAATGCAAGCCCTGCATTAATGCATGGAACAAGGGCATAACAYGCTTAGGATTTGTGCAGAGAGGAGTTCAAGATGAGAATTTTGCCCTCAGGGACAGCCACTACCCTTAGTCTGTGCCTCCAGCCTCCAGCAGCATCCTGCAATATGAAACAGAGTTTTAAGAAGCCTGTATCCACCCAGCCAGCCTTCATGACTATTTAAAGTCTCTGTAAGGACTCTCTAATGATTTGTAACCAGAACATCTGCCATCTCTTGTTCAGCTGTACATCTTCTCTATGGCCTCAGAGAGCATCCTGATTCTCTGCAAATGCTGAGCCTAAGTGCACATGTAAAGATGGTGAAAATTGTTCCCAAAACTACAAACACTTAACTCACTTCTCTCTCCGGGCATCTTAGTGGCATTACAAGAAACCAACCATGTATTTGCTACTATTTTGCATGRAATTCAGTTGACATGGAAACAATAATCTAATTCCAACATGCCGACACTTGTGAAAGTGTTTTCAGCATTATTTCCCTACATTGGGRGGCAATGTAAGCTCCTTCCCCCTGTGTGATCCTTGAAGGAACAGTATAAACACATCTGAGAGAGAGTAAAGCAGCAGACTGAAAGAATGGAGACAAAACTGATCTGGGAGTGTAAGAGCAATCCCTCATTTTGGATTCTGTGATGMAGTCACAGTAATGCTGCTTTAGGCTGAAGAAGAATGGAAAGTGGATAAAAGGAGATTGTATCAGGCCTTGTAATCTGACCAAGGAAAACCTCATCTAAGGAAAAACTGAAAAACAGGCAGACCTTACAAGATAAGGTGCCCTTGATTTAAATGTTGCATAAAAAGCCCTTTTCCTTTCCTCCAGGAAATTTGCATACAGAATCCCCTTAAATCCAAGGAATGACTCCTCTTCACTTTGCATTCAGCACTTGGCAGGAGAGGAAATATAAATCAATGAGAGTTCTCTGTGCCATTAATAGGTTTGCTGCAACTTTTGCATTAAACCAAAAAGTGAGTTAAATCAAGACTGCCGGTAGAAGGTAAATCTTAGCTGTTATATGGGGAGCAAGGCTAATAAAATGACAAGAGAGCACCTCACTGGAAGAGGTGGAGAAGTTCCTYTAGCTGCATTCTGCTCTAAATCCCACCTCTGWRAGGATAAATAAATTTCTTTGCTGAAGATGAAGGAACAATGTGCAGATGCCCACCCGGTGGCTGAAATAAAGGATTAAGCACAGATGTCCAGCCTAGGGCTGAAAAATCCCCTTCATTATAATAYGTTTAAAAATAAAAGTTGAAACTTCACAGCTTCTGTTCCAGTAAACACCAAACAGTGAATATGCATTACTGTGATTATTAAGGCTGTGGGAAGGGAGGGCTGTCAAGCAGCCACTGAACTTTCCAGAGTGACTGACTCAGGTTAAGAGTTCTTGCTGTGCCAGGGGCTCCTGCTGGGGGTTATGAACTGAATGGAAAATGGTGRCTTTCCAGATGTCATGCAAAGTCATTAGAAAAATCTCTGCAGAAAGTTCGAGGTTGAAGGAAAATGCCACAAACTCTTCTGAGGCTCTTCAGAGTCCCTGTTCCAAATCCTCCAAGRAAGACTCAGGGTAAGGTTCATTTTTATGACTTTTTTATACAGCTCTTAATTCCAATTTTTACTTTACCCTTACTTTACTTCAGTAGCACAWGAGAATACAGATCATTACCAAAAATCCTTCTTAAAGGCCCTAACTAATAGAAAATCTCTACTGTGTTATGCATCATAAAGCAGATCATTTTTGCAAAGAAATCAGATTAGAAATAGGTAGTTGTTAACTTTATAATAGAAACAGAGCTAGGGACCACAACTTTTGGAGCACTGACAGACATCTACTTTGTCTATAAACTTTTCTCCAGTGCACTCCTTTACAAAGCCAATTTGTTTTCTAGATTCACCACCCTCTTTCATGCACCMACAGAAAATGAGCTCATTCAGATCCTTCTTTGATACGGTACAAGATATGGAGCCTGAAGAACTTTTGATCAAAAGAAATGCAAAATATTATTCCTTCATCAAGCTGGTAATTTAAGGCAAAAGGAGACATTCTGTCCTAGTTCAATGGCTACAAGTAGACATTCAGTGAGCTATACCAAGAACAACAATTTAAATTTTTCTGAAAAACTGTATTTTGAATGGAAAGAATATGCAKTTCCTTCATGCAATGCTTTGAACAGATCATATTTGTGTTAGTACCAATAATTAATTTCATTCTATAACTGCAAATGGAGCCATTAATATTCMGTAAAGAATCTACTGCCTGGTAAATGTCCATTTATTGAGCTGCTCTCTTGCTATTTTTCAATCCCATCACTTCTGTACATGCTGTTTATAACCAGGTGTCACATGGCTCATCCCTTGCCCTTCATCAGTGCCTTTAAWGCCAATTTCCTCTGATCATTCTCTTTTCCTCCTCAGTTCTAAGATCAATCAACACAGGATCATTAGTGATGCAGCATTTAGCTACATCGCAGAAACTTTGTCGGATAACAAACATAAGCAGGAACAATTACTGAAATTTTGTAAGACACYAGAAGAAAAATGAATATTTTCCCCTTTTAATATGGAAAATCACAAGTTCAGAACACTCATGTGTGGATATGATCCACTATATCCATCACAGACTCTTTTCTCCCATTTCTCAAAGTTTCTCTGAGCTGCACATTTGCTTTTATAAATATGCCACTCATAAACATATTCTTGTGTGAAATATACCCCTGAACCTGTAACACAGAAAATTAATAAAAATTGAACATAATTTTTTAATTTTAAAAAATAGAGATTTCCTTTTGACACATCTGATCTCAGTGGTCTCCATAAGACAAATGAAACATGAAATGCCACCAGCACAGGAGAGAATTGCCACGCTTATGCTTTTGTCCCAAACATCACCAAAGAAATCCCCCCACTGAAATGTAAATGGCATCAACAAACATCAGAAAAAAACATATCTACTCATAAAAAATACATAAATATGGTAAAAGCCTCATTTGTTGGAGGGTCCTATTCTCAGCAAATGGCAAAATAACCAATTGTAAGTTTAATAACTCTTTTTGGAAAACAGCAAATGAATAACAAGAGAGATCTTCAACACAGCTTCATGTAGGGGAAAAAAAAGTTCAGTTTTCAAAAGGAATAAAAGCCTGTCCCCTCTGCACCCCACTTCTTTCTCAGCTGAGAGGTTATACACATATACCTCTCTTAGAGTTATAATCTATTTACTCCCTAAATATGCATACACATTTGATTGAATTTCTCTGAATGCTCAGTTATTGTGTGACATTTGCTTGGCACTGGAAGCCAAAACACTTCATTCTGTAAGGGAAGGTACAAACAATTGAAGAAGAAAGGAAGATGTAACACAGACCAGGGCTGCTGGATTTATTTATATCAGACATTAGAAACCACTGTCATAAAAAATCTGGTGACACATCATTCAATAGCTTCAGTAGAGCCTTAAACTTGAAAGATAGGCCTAAAATACAAATTAATTTACCTCTGATCAAAGCATAATGACATGAAGCAGCACCAAAGCATCCATCATTTTCCAATCTGGGGCTGACCTTTTTAACACAGTGCAGCTAAGGTTGCAAATTTCAGCTGTGCCATCACTCCAGACTCCCCAAACGCAGGCACGGCAGGGCTGCAGGGGGCTGGGGATCAGCCCACCCAAACTCCAGCCTTTGCTGGGGACAAACTGCACAGAATATGTTGGATTATATGTAAAGTTTTTTCCATTCTGTGCATGTGAGTGAGTTTGGAGCTGTTACTCTGATTCTTTTATGTTTTGTACCTAATTTTATAAATAAACTGAGCACCGCACACATTGGATGTTCTTCAGATTCTTGAAACATGGAGGGCTTGCAAAACTCTCTACAGTGGGTGCAAGAATTGTTTGGAAACAATGTATGGCAACTGATTTAGTAAGAAGAAAGSCTCTGAGGAGCCAGGCTGGCTTTACCTGCTTTCATAGCCAGTCAGAAACCTCTAAAAGAAAWTTCTAATCATGTCTAGGTATGCCACGCCAGACTGCAATCTCTTAAGTACASAGAAACCCATCTTCCTGGGTAAATGGAATAGAAACACAGAAAATAGCCTGGAAAGTGAAATTAACTTAATTTTAAATAACTGCTTTAGATCCAGAGTGGAGAAACGCTCATGAAAGCATTGCTAATGAGCATTTATGCCAAAAGAGAATTCAGCCATTGGAGCAAATGGTACCCAATAATCCTGACATGGTAAAGCTACAGTAAACAACAGCTGAGGACTGAAAAATTTCCCAGTTGTGACCATACAGACGTGGAGTGAATCAGTCGCATCTTTAACCCCAGAAAAGACATTAGTGAAAGATGAACATGCATTAAAAGGCAAGGAAAATATTTATCCTTCTTCCAGCTGCTTCCCTGGCAGGTAGCAATCACCAGTCCATTTAGGCCACATCATTACTCCTAAATTCAGMGACATCTGGTAGAAGAGGAAGCTTGAAGCAAACTGGGGAGAGTAGTGTACAAATGAAGCAGTATATTTGCATCTTGTTTATTACCAGCAATGGGCACACTGGCTGCCAGATGCCAGCAATAACACGCAGATGCTGAAAGTGAAATCTTGTCTCCATTTACTCCCTGGAGAATCTGAAGAAATCAGCTGTATTCATGAARCAGGGGAAAACATTCTCTTTTTTCACCAGGCTCCAAAGGATTTAGTAGAGTAGGTGACAAAATCTGTTGTAACATAAATTGTCAAACAAATTAATAAAAACAAAGAAAGGACTAGAGCTGCACACAGGACATCAAGCCCCTTAAGACACACAGATCATGTCACTGGGATATGAAACACAAACAATGTAGAATTTGTATTACCCTTGCACAAAGCAGTTTGTTTAACACAGCTGTTGCTCCAATCGTGGACTTTGGCTGGTTTTTGTATCATCATTGTGCTTTATCACATTTCAAACTATGATGCYCTTTGTGGTGGGACAACTCTGTCTCTCCAGTAAAAATATTCCCTTTGCACCTCACTCATCGGGTGTGGAACAAGCATCCTTCCCCAGAGTAAAATGATTTAAGAACTGCAGTTTTTATATTGTAGAAAAACATTATCAAGATTCCTATTTTCACTGCTCTATTTATTCCTATTTCCACTCTACTTTACAGTTTGCCCCTTGCTTCTACTTTCCTGCTTTCTCCAGATTACRTCCTAAATATCAGCTGCCAGCACTCCAGCCTACTTACAGCCCATCTGGTGGGAAGCAATCGTTGCACATTCTCAACTTATCACCCCATCCAACACATACCAGTACTTGATTTAATATTTTTGTCATCTAGAAATTACCACAGAAGAAACATCTTTTYGACTAACTTCTGTTGTTTAACAAATAGCTGGTGACCTGGTCCCRGACCCACCATTGTCTGAGAGGTCTGTTATGGGGGATATTGAGCAAATCCTCTGAAATTGTGAAAGTTGGGTGTTTCTCTTCAGAAGAGAAGCAGTGAGGGTTTTAAATCTGTGACTGCAGAAAAATGCTGCAGCTCTTGGGTACCTAAACTGGCTGCTCACCAGTTTGAGAGCCTTGCTACCTCAAGGTTCAACCAGTCTGAAAAGGAGATACAATCAAGCCATTTATTCCCTATGTTCTAATCCACAGGGCAGATTTATCTCATCAGATGTCAAAAATCAGGGATGGTATCTTAGCTGTCATCCTTTATTCCAGTGGGTGTTTTGTATCTTATCYACCAGTGAAGGTAAAACTGGAAAGATTTGTTTCTAGAGAGAAATTTGAACAATCCTCAGCAATTTCCAGGGGTTCTTACATGAATCAGAGAGATCTCACACTTTTCTTTCTCCCCTTTGTGTTAAAACACAGTTTGGTGTGTCCCTAGGAGCAGAACATATATACACATGATCTCAAATGATATAAAATCAATGAGAATTATAGAATATCCTGAGTTGGAAGGGACACAAGGATGGGTAAATCTAATTCCTGGCCCTGCACAGGACAGCCCCAAAATTACACCATGTGCCCAAGGGCATTGTCCAAACAATTCCTGAACTCTGCCAGTAAAAATAAAAGATTTAGTGACCGCACTTTTGCAGATAGCAAAGAAATATTTACATATTTGAATAAAAGCAGAATTTAAATTAGTTTKTATATGTAAAGAGGAAAAGAGTGCTGTCAGTTGAAATGAGATGAAACATTCAGTTGATGTATTATGGGTAATTATAACAACATTCTGAAAAGAAAACAAAATATATGATTTTCCTGATTAGTAACTTAATTTAACCATTCATTTGTTAATAACTTAGAAGAACCTGTTGATGGTTGCATAATTTCATATCTTGAACACAGTGGAAGGTTAGACACAGCTACGTGATAACCCTCTCATCTTCTGAAAACTTCAAATTTCTTACTTCAAAAAAGATACTGTTTATCATTTCAGTGGGAAAWCTTCACTTTAAGGTTATAATGATGAGCCAAATGACAGCTTTAAATAGATCCAAGCACAAAATTCTAATAAATAATGTATAAATAAAAGTCCACAAAAATTAAGAGTTTTTAATGGCCTTGACCTCACATRCTCTCTCAGTGCAATGCCTCTACCATCACACAGAGATGGGATGCAATTAATTTGCTGCTCTACAGACACCGTTCTAAACTTGATTTACAATCTGCAGTGGAAGGATTAATATAACAGCAGTTTGCCAACTGCGTGTCAAAAGGGAAGGAAACACGAGAACTATTCCCTCAGTGTACTCACCTCCCACCTGGGGAGTCAAAATGAAGCTTCAACAGTCAAAATATCATCATTCCTGTCAAACACAGTGCTGAGAAAAGCAGAGATTCAGGCACGTTGTATGAACTCTAATTCACCTTGTTTTATTAACATGCACAAAGCTGGGCTAAGAGTACTTTTAAGAAGGTARGAATTGTTCTGCTCCCAGGTGATTTGTGCATCTCTTAATTTAGAGAACTTAGACATTTGTCAATCCCCTAACCTGTTTGTACCAAGCCTTTAATCCTAAGCTAAACAACAGCAAATGCTTTTGAGGCTGAASTTGAATAGGTGAAAATCTTTTTTTACCTGTTATTGTTGCAGAGTTTCTTGTCAACTCTCCTTATTAAGATTTAGAGATCATCTGGGAATCCAGAAAGGAGATTCCTCAAAGATAATAAAAACATCTAGCAATTAAATGTAGGGTAAATGGAGATGGCAGTGTTCACTTGAGTCTGCAGGCAACAACAGCCCCAAGGAAAATGGAACTTTTAATTTTATCTGTGATTCTGAACTAAGACAAAATTAAGTTTAAAAGTTCAACTTTTTCCGCTATTATTCAAATGGAGGGGAGAAAAATTTTAAAGCCACAGGAATTATAACAACTTGTGAGTTACTCCACGGATGGCAAACTGCAAGTTGGAATTGTAACTTGTACAAATCACTGCAACAAAATTGAATCAATACAGAGTTCTGGAATCAGCTTGCTCTGGGTTAACTGCAAGCCCCAGGGCTGATCCTGACACACTACAAAGCAAGACCTAAATCTCTGTGGGATAAGAGATCTCAAGTGAAGAAGTGCTGAAAATCCTGTTTTGCTTGCAGAGTTTAAAAAATGCTGAGTAGCCATATTTCCAGTATGATGGAGGTGGAAAAATAAATAACAAGGTTACAAGGTAAGGTAACAAACCCATTTTTCCCTCTGATTTCTTTGATTTAAGATTATTATAATCCAGTTTGTTTTGTGATATGGAACCCAACTTGGGAGCTGTGTCTCAAGGACACGTGAATGCAGAAATAAAGGCTTTTCAAACTGATTTTTATGTGCAGATTGGCTATTACTGCATGACCAAGGTCTATAAATCTCTGACTTGAAAGAATAATAGCTCTTATTGATTACAGTTTGATCATGCAAGATAAYGCAAGTGGCAATAATAAATCACCGTTATGGATTATTCGTGTACATCAAGTGAATGGGATTAAATGTATGTTTCACATATTTGTTGGTGAATCTGATTTGTATGTAAGTAAGGGTGTTTCTGTGTATAATCTGTTAATGAACTGTCACACAGAAAAGGAAGAAACATTTTCAGTCAGTTTAAACCATCAGTCTTCTGTCTCAAGAGCAAACACTGGGAAACACTGGCACATAAATCATCTTATCACTGGTCCTAAAAACAGAGTTTTACATTAACTTAATTAAAAGGCTGCATGAAAACACCRCTGAAATTCACTGAATGGAAGCAGATTACCTGTAGCTTCTCTAATTGTGCGTACAACAGCTGCTCTGTGATTCTCTTAGGAATTAAACTCTTACAKGACAATAATTTTACAATTTATGTAGATTATCAGAGTCACCCAGGAGATACCTGTAACTTGCTATGAAGAATAGCTCCTCACTGAATTCAACAGTTTGGAAAATGATGTCAGAATATTCAGGATTTTTTCCCCACAAACACAACCACTAATAGCAATTTTCATTGTTCTGTGAAGAAGAGAGAATTAAAAACCTAGTTATAAAAGAGATAMAAAAATACTTCCTACTTCTAAGCTCTATTCCTATTACTCCCAGAGCTGTGGGATAAAATGCATTTGCAATAAACATTCAAAGGTGATTTGCTGAAATTCTGAGTTTTGGTGAAACATAACACAGCACTTAAGATAGTACTTAAATCTGCATTGGAAGAAATTCAGTGTTACCCACCCCAGGCTTCCCAAAGCCTCCTCCCATCTGACACTTGTGTCTAACTTTTCTCTGTCCATTCTTCCTACCCCTTTTTCTGCTCYTTCCTCTTTTGCTCTTCTGCTTCCTCAAGTGAAAGAAATATGCAGATTTTTTTAGGCTGTGCTTTCATGTGAGCAAACAGAACTTGACTCTTYAGTCCCCATAAAAATCTGCAGCATACTGCTCAGGAAAAAAAATAAGATTAAGGCTTCAGTTATGGGCTCTGTAAAAGTGCTGGTGTTGGAAAAAATTATGTTTTTTTAAAACTAATTACCACTGGTGAAAGCAACTTGCAACATTTTGCTATCAGRTTTCCAGAGAAATGCCTCTGCCATTTTCCCAGCAGAAGCAGAGCACAGCCCACCCCAGCGCTGATGGCTGGACTCACTGCCTCAGCCACACACCATCAATTCTGAACTGCAATTCACTATTTCATCTACTAGAGGAACAAAACCTGGTCTCAAGGAGAKCTGGCTGAGCAGTAAGAATATATGATGTCAGGAGGTTATATTTCTATTGCATTACAGAACTCAGGAAACAATGACCTTGTTATGGTAAGTCATGGCCCCCAGAACACTCGAGCTGTTCTCTGRGAGGGTGGAAGTTACTCAGGAAACAGAGCACAAGTGGGAAGGGCACTCTGCAAGGTAAAACTGAGAATTTGCCATCCCCCCCGCCACCTGGAAATGGAAAAGTGTGGATGTGTGTGGATAATTGCCTGGAAAATCAGGCAAACTGTAAGGTAAATCGTGTCAGTCCTTAATCCCCACCAGGCCACTCAGGATGCTGCTCAGGTCAACATGTGACTTTGTCAAGACATTGAAAAGGTGAGCTTAAAAAACAAAACCCCATCAGCAAACCCAGATTTTGATGTTTAGAAAGAACAKCACATTCAAGAGCTTAGAACCAATGAAAACCAATTTCCTTTCTGAGCAGCAATGACTGTCAAAACTCTCCATCTCCTGAATCGTTAAAATTCAAAGCAAGTCTGATCAAGCATCARTAAAAGTCATTAGACACTCATAGGGAAGAGCTTGCAATCCTGGAATAACAATTAATTCAAATCAATACAGAAATTAGAAGRAAAGATTAGAAACGGCTGAAATTTACCCAGTAGAACTAATTTATATTTTTAGCCAAGTGAACTCTGATAGATGATCAGTAAATCTTCAATTAAGAGTCAGGCTGAGGTTTTCCAACTTATTTTTAAAACACAGTGTTAATATACTGCCACTCTTCAGAAGGAAATATATGAAAAAAAAAAGCATGAAACTTTGAAGCAACAAAGAAAGGGAAATCTAGCAGAAGTAAGCAAATGGACAAAATCAGATTATTTAAGAGCTCTGAGGGTTTTTTTGTTTTTTTGTTTTTTTTTTTTTTTTCCCTAAAATATGCAACAGGAAGRCTGCACTGCAATATTTAAGCCCAGCAGAAGAATCTGCCATGGTAATTTGGAAGGAATGCATTTGTTCTCAGGGTGATGAGGGAGGGATGAGCAGGGACATGGCCAGGCCCCCACGGGCACAGACACTGGGGGACATCACTGCTGCCCAGGGTTTGCTCACAGCTCAGCAATGTGCCCACACCAAACACTGCTCATTCCCTCAAACACACACAGCAAACTGTAAAATTCAATGCAAGAATTCAAAGCAATTTTCCCTCTGGATGTCTACCAACAATTTCTCATTATATATCAAGCCTGACAGGCAAAGCTTTGCAACATTCGAGGTAATTATCTGAACTTTACCCTCAACAAATCAAATAAATAACAACTCCCTACTCATGTTGCAGCTCTCCTCTCCGGTTTTTTTTTCCTCTTCGTTTGACAACAGAGAGCATTCAATGTTTCTCTTTTTTTCCTCTCTGTGAAAAAGGGCAATAAAAAATGGAAAATGCACATGTACACCAGCAGATGACAGCCTGCTATGACTGTAAATTATTCGAGGAAAGAGCTGTTCTTACAGCTCTCCTGAAAGCATTTGACATATTGTTGATATTTTGAAAACCAGAAAGCCACCATTGTGAGCAATGATAATAAAGCATTTCCCTATAATATTTTTTTTTTTAACAGAGGATGACATTACCGAATACATTTCTTGCTTCTCCACCCATCMCATTTGCCTAAAGCATCACAGAAGTGAATTAACCAACATCATACTATTATCCCTGGTGTGATGARAGGTCACTGCTAAAAGCACTCCTCTGCCATGCCTGCAGCCTCCTGGAAGGAGAATAAAACTCCTGAGGAAGATGTGGCTGTTTCCATGTTTAAAGACGTGAACAACTGCAATAGATCTGATATTAAGAAAATAAGGAAAACTGGAATTTCTGAGACAAAGAGCTTCATCTCCTCCATAATAACATTGGATCAGAGAATAGCAAGATGTTTTCCTTTCTTTTTTTTGAACCAATTTCTTAATAATGATCTCTTCCAAGGACTTCAACTTTCTTTTCTCGCTCTTGAAACTCTCATTAAGCTTGGCAGACTGGTTTCTTCTTTCACTGTAACCATGACAGCTGGACTACCTTTAAAAATGGGAAAACACTGGCAGCACATTAAGCCCCAAGCTACATTTGCTTCACAGTCAGAAATCTGAGAAATTAATAACCCTTCTCTAGCAAATTTTCTAGAAATGAGAGAAAAGTTGCACACATCCTTTGGTGTTAGTAACTCAGTGATGAGGATGGGAGATGAGAATATCAGCGTGGCATTTGTGTAATTGCTAAACACACAGTGTATCGAGTGTTGTTAATGATCCCAGCACTGACTGAGTACTGAGCAATATAATATTGAAGGCATATTGTACTTCTATTCTTATATTGAAGTAACTTTTATTATAAATTAYACTAAAAGTTCATTTTCAGCTTTCTGCAAGGCTTGAATGTCTGAAGGCTTCAACATCTCAAGCACTGTGAAATGAAAGATGCCCAAAACTCACATTTTCATTAGCATTTTCTTTATCTTACACTTTCAGCTTTCCAATAGTAAAATAGCTGCAGGACTCCTGACCAAAGACTGCTTTGCTCAAATATTTCCATCTCATCCGCACTGAATTGTGCCCTGCATGGGGAATTCTGGGACTCCTGGCAATGTGCTGTTACTGAGTGGCCTCAGCAGTGACCACAGAAACACAAAAGCCCACAAACTACCAGACTGTAAAGCTCAGGTTCTGACCCTCCTCATCAGCAAAGAACTCTAGGTTAGAGCATGCTCTTCTGTCCAAACACTGTATTTGTAGGAAACTTTCAAGCTTCTCTCTATAGAATTTCATATTAAAAAGCCTCAAAAAAACCCCAGAAATCTGCAAAAACAGGAATAGCCTTGATTTCAGATACAACTTATAAGTCATGTAGAAAGACATCCAAGACATCAGTCACTGCTTGATTTCTCACTGTAAATACTGTCATTTAATTTTTCAGTAGTTCTTCTGTAGCATCACCTTCAGTATTTCACATGGATTCACTCTGAAAAAACACCTGCACAAGAAATGACATTAAAAAACCTCCAAACCATGAAATCTGTTAATAAAACAGCTTTATAAAAGAATGGGGAGTTGCAGAAAAGTATAAAATATCAGGTGAAGTTATAAAGCCAAGCAGTAAGAATATCAGCCCTGGTTAGACAAATTTAAGGTCAAAGATTATAAAAATAAATGAAAATATTTTGCTTTTGGATTTTTTTTATATTGGTTTGTTACTTTTGGATGAAGTCTCAGAGGTTATCTCAACACATCAGAGGTCACAGGAGAAAGGGAAGTGAGTGTCTGCAAGGGAAGAGACGTGAGATGACTGAATATGAAACAGTTGGAAGTGCTCTTGTATTCATGCAGAACTGAAATCCTAGGGAATGGTCCTAATGCAAGTTTTGAAAACTGAAGGGATTTAAGGAATTTTGGTACTTTCTATCTGTTCAAGCCCCTCTCCAAATTAATTAGAAAGATCTTCTAGCAGCTGTCTTCTTGTATTTCTGCCTTGGCTGAACTGGAAGCTGGTAGACTTGTGAAGGATGGCAAAAGGCAGCAGGAGACAGCTTGAGCAGGGTCACAGCATCACCTGTGCCAACTGCAGCAGAAACCCTGCATGAAATAAGGRTGAGAAGCCAGAGCAGAAGTGAGTGTGCCATCATAAGTGTGCTGGGAGCAGTGGTTAATTAGAAGATAAGGAAAATGTATTAGTAGAAGAAAAATAATGAGTTCATAAAATTGAGTACATTTGAAAAAATAAAGACTACTGGGGAGAACACCAAAGGTTACAGAAGGGGCAACTGCAATTTCCAGTCTTAACCATAGGATTGTAAAAGCATTTTTGAAGTCCCTTTACTTAAAATTAAAAACAAAATGCTTCTGAGAAGTTCAAGCTACTTTACTATTCCTAACATGTTCACGTTGTTTCTTCCTGTTCATACTTGGGCAGCAGTGAAACCTTAACCCTGACTGACACTGTTCAAAATGAAAACTCTTCATCTGAAAACAAACATTTTCTTCAATTATTTTCCCACCTTGTCACAAAGATACTYGCTTTGGTGCTTACGACCTGCACAGGTGCTTTATGAAAACATGCAGCTCAATTCAGGACTTATGGATGGGATTTCTGTTGTTGCTATT
The DNA here is from genome assembly GCF_030028575.1 of Malurus melanocephalus. Taxonomy (NCBI): domain Eukaryota; kingdom Metazoa; phylum Chordata; class Aves; order Passeriformes; family Maluridae; genus Malurus; species Malurus melanocephalus. Next base: position 128,276 of record NW_026623505.1, read on the forward strand.
TGAGATGTTCCTTTCCTGTTCTGCCCCTTTAGAAAATATGGTATCATGAGTTTWTTGATGGTTATTATCATATAATCAAGGCAAATACAATAACTGAAACTGGAACTGTTTTGTATTCTGACTTGTTTTTTTTTTTAAAAATTTAATGCCTGCAAATCTGTGAAAACCTCACAGAAAATTTTCTGCATCTCCCAAGGCACAAACCAACCCTAGTGGCACTGAGAACTGAAGCCAAACTTCTGACTTAAGTAATTCCTGATTTTCTTCCTCACAGATCTCTTATCTGTTGCACCATTTTTTATTCACTCCCCTTCTCTGAAACCTCCAGATCAGGAGCAAAGGATGTTCAGACTCCCTCCCTCCTGGTTAAAACAGCCCTTTGATTTCATACCCCGGTTTGCTACATCTAAGACTGGGTCCAACAGTATGGAAACAAAAGTGAGGRCACAGGAAATACCATTTGGTTCAGGTTTTGTTGTTCATCCTTGTTTTCCCAAAGACATTTGTCCAGGCACTTGGCAGAAGGTGCCCCCTTTTTTTTTTGAACAAAAGCATGAAGCAGTTCACAATCATGCAAAGTTAATATACCTTGATCTAAAATTCATTAAATATTTAAACAAGGGATAGAATTATTGATTTCATTCACAAAACTACACAGATTAATGGGATTTATTAAAGTAGAACATTTGACTCTTGTCACTGTAGAGTGCTGCTCAGCAATCAGGAACCCACAAAGTGAAGGAAACACTGAAGAGTCAGGGTCACTAATTACCAATTAACTAATGACCATTACTGACYGTTACAGGTAGTCAAAGCTCTTCTGWTSCTAAAATGGTGGAATAACTGGATCTAATAACACTGGTAGTTAAATAAGTATAAGTTACTAAACTTTAAAGCATTTTGCTTTTTACTCTTCCATTGAAAATATTGAAAATTTTGTAATGTTTTGTAAAAGGCTTGAATTTGTTCTTCAAGATGAAGTTTCTTCCGAAGATAGAAACTTGTCCTTGGTGTAGAACATTAATTAACTGTGTGCTGACTGCATCATGAATTAAAATTGATAACATTTTCAGAAACCYAAGGTTTTCTGGTCAGGTTTCTAAGGCCCATCTTTTTCCCTTATTTTTGGAAGGAATGGGAGTCACCTGAAAATCACCTTGGTAACTTTTGTTGACCCCAGTAAACATTCGCTATCATGTCTAATTATACTGGATTGTCAACACCACTCAGAGTCAGCAAGATTAGTGTTTTCCATAGAAGTACAAGTTTTAAATATGGAGGATTCATCAATTAAAAAAAACCCCAACAAACTAAGAAATGCATATTTATTTAGAAAGAAAAGCAGAGCTGGGTCATTTCAGCATAGGATTGTCAAAGAAGCTGAAAGTGTGTCCAAAACCCTCAGAATGTCAATGAGATTTGGGAAGCTATATCCCTTCTGCATCCATGGAAATTCCCAACTTGTAAAACATTGGCTATAAGTCAAAATTATTGTGGTGAATTACACATCTTTTGCTTTGATCTTTTGGGTCAATCCAAACCCCAAAGTGAAGCCAAATATGTGGCTTGGGAACCTGCAACAAGGAAAAACAGAGGACATTTTATAAATCCCTACAAAGAGATTAGCACAGCCCTATGCACTCAGCAGTAATCAGAGAGAGGAAATGCAAAGCCATGATATAAATTACACAGACCAATRGCTTTGGTTAGAAAAACAGAAAAATAACCCTTGGATGTTTCCTATGGAGGTGTTGCAGCTAGTATAATGTTTGAATTCAAATGAAAAGCAAAAGCTACTGAGAAAAACTCAGGGCAAACCAAAATCAGCTTCCTGCAAACGTGGCTGTGCTGTTTTCTTTGACTACACGATTTTAGCTCTCCAACAGGAGGTGAGGATCAGGAGTTTGCTGTCAGAGAAAGGGCACAGAGAACCAAACCAGTACCTCATTATCACCCTGTAATTACCCAGCAGCTTTTCCACCTGTTTGCCCTCCTGTGCGAGAGCAGCACAGCTCTGCCCAGAGCTCTCTCAGTACCCACCAGGGCATGGTGGAAACACACTGCTCAAATCCTCACTGAAACTCCAGCTTGTCCCCTCAGAAGAAAGAAATTTAATCTTCTTTTCTTCCTCTGTCCATCCTCCCTATAAACTATGTGAAAATGACAGAATCATAGAAAAAAACCCCCAAATTTCTACCTCTGCACTTCCTGAATTTTGATTTTCACAATATTATAGAACTGAAAACAACACTAATATTTAACTGATTGCACTTTTTAAAGCCCATCATAGAATGAGACACTGTCCAACAGGGTCCTTAATTGCAAAACCTCTGAGCAATAATTCAGAAATAGATTAACCAGTTGCAGACTAAGATGAGGATTTTATCTGTTTCAGCTAGTACTGGCTGTGTTTAAAATGCCAGACAGCCCACAATAAAACCCAAGAAACTAATCAGCAACAAAAAAATACCAACCCCCAGCAAACCCCCAACCTTCTGCCTCCAAACCTAAGCTATGGACTTCCCTRTTCCAGGATCAATTGCATCAAAAAATTTGGCAAGTGCTTCACCAACACAGTAGCTKGATTCAAATACCCTTAGCATGCTTGAAAATATTTATTTTATGATTACGTAGAATTTATATCAAGCCTTAAACCTGCAAATGTTTTATTCTTGTTGCTCTCAAGGTGTGCTCAGATAAATAATTGTAGATTTGTAACTCTACTTGGGTCAGTTATTTGGAAAGTTTTCTCTTCAGGAAGCAGTTGTTCAAAGCCTGGGAGTTTGGCAGGGTAAGGGCAGCACTGTGGGGAGCTCGATATTCCTGGACTTTGGGCACAGAGATCTCCAGTCCCAGCTCAGGGACAGTCCCCCAGTTACCTCAAAGCATGGGTGCAGATAGCTCTGGGAATACACAGAATCTTTGCTTTACCCATCTGTTGGAAAGARAAAGCAATCAGCCATAGAAGGCAGGACTTCTGTGCCAGCTTGAACTTTTGTTTAAGAGGAGAAGAGTTTAAAGCTTGTCTGTGGTCAGCCTGCCTCCTGAATCTTTGTTCAGCACCTTTTGTATGTGTAACAGCAAGGGATGGTTTGTCAGCACAGCACTGACTGCATGGCCCGGGGGAGGCTGGTAACAGCAAAAASTCAGCAGGATTTTGGTGAAAGTTTCCTTAAAATCTGGAATTCAGCCCAGGATGATGAGTTCTCTGTAAAACTCACCTGGTGAGTGCTACCCCAGGTCAGGAAAAACCTCAGTAGTGAGGGTGGGCAGCACTGGCAGTCACTGCTGTACACCCAGTCACTCTCTGATCACCAGGGCTGCACAGAYTGGAATCACATTTAAATTCCATGGACACTCAGACCAGGAATCAGATATCCAGCTGGAGGAGGAAGCTATCTCACTTCACAGGCAGCAAGCACTTTTCCAACAATGTAAACAGAAGATTAATGAAGATGAGTGTTGGGGTGAATCAGGGCTCTGACCCAACACACTGTCTCTGCTTCTGTCTCTGTTTTTTCATTCAGATCATTAAGCAGGGCAGGGGGCATCTTGTGAGCAGCATTTTCTAATCTAACATTTCAGGAGTTCTTCGAGACTACTGAACTCAAAGCATTAGCTCCAAACCTGGTGCTGGGAAACCTTTAAATGGAAAGTTCACCAAGCAGTGTGAAAATCAGTGAAAATTGCAGTTGCCTGAAACAGTTCATACTCCAAAATTACATAAGTGATCTGAATTGAGTGAGAACCACAACCCTTGGGAGCAATTTCCAGCAGTGCTAATGAGAGCACATCGAGTTCTTTATATCCAGAAACTGTCACAGTTTGCAATAGTATTTGGAGCACATCTTAATGCTGACTCACAGATGCCAAGCATATTATATCACCTTTCAGTGGTTGTGTTTAGTCAGCTGTAAAGTTCAGCATCTGGGTCCCTTTTGGGAGYTTATTTATATAGAACACCTACTTGGATTCTACACACACAGAGATTAACTGTAAAGACACAAAGGACTGATGACTAGGGGTAGTATTAATGTGAATAAATTCAGCAATATATACATAGGACCAGGGGAAAAAAGAGATACAGCCAGGTTGAGGGGATTACTCAACTGCTTCAAGTTATGATTTTTGAGAACCAGAATACTTCTGTTGTTAAATTATTCAGGATAGGCACAGTGTAGACACATCACTTGCTCCTTAAATCAGGAGGAAGTTTTTAAGGTTGACTTCCAAGTTTGCTGAATAATTTTAATGCAGAAGTGTTTGAAATACTCTGGTATTAACACATGTTTGAAAAAATGCAGCAAGTGATCTGACAAGAAAAGCAAATCTGTGCTATTATTTCTGATTCTTGAGGAAGAATCAATTTCACAAAAAGACCTTTATTAACAGCCAATAATGCTACTCAAGCACAAAACCCATTGGGTAGGAAGCACTGTTGTTTTTTTCATCACTGTCTCTTGAAAAGTACAAAACTAGCCAATTCTTGGTCCAGGTATTACCCTTTGGAATCCTTCATTTTCCTATGCTCAAACCCCATTCTTTCAGAGAATCCATATTTAATATTTGATTTTGGTAAGGACTATTGGACTTGCAGGCCAATGTTTTATGCCACATGAAAATCTAAGATTCCATCCCTCAGTTTGTGCTGCAAGAGCCTCTGCTGCATTTTTCTGAAGCTGTTTCAGACTGGTTACTGCAAATCCCAGCTCCCAGGCCAACCTACATTTCATCCTCTCTCCCATCAAAGCTGTGCTTTGAGAGCAGGGATGTTGTGCTTTGCATATTCGTAACTGGAACTCTGCTGATTTCAACTGAGCACCTCGGAACAGACTTGAGGGTTCCTCCCCCCTGCAGCAGCTCTGTGATGGATATTTSAGACATTTGCCACCAGAGGGAGATGACAAAATTCCACAAATGAAAAAAGACAGGAATTGACTCAGACAGCTAAAGCTTTTTTCCCCCCCTCTAGATGGCTGGAAACATTTCACAGTACAAACTAAGCTCAATGTGTATGTTATAACTGATGAACATTTAAACCTAATTTACCATTTTTTTTCCTTCAGTAGAACCAGAAGCAGCAAAAAGAAAGGATTTTACTATTACAGAATTTTTAACTATTGACATTCATTCCTTGATCCTTTTGTAAAGCCCAATTTTTGATTAATTGGCATCCCGAGAKGCTGATTTTCTTCATATATGGAAAATGCAGAAGAAATGGAATGCTTCCTTAAAGTGTTCAGGACTTGTTAGTGAAGTCAAAAATGCTCACAGGAAGTAGAATTTATTGGAGTCCTTTTTTTGTTTTTGAAAGGGACCATGACCATAAGCACTGGCAATGGCAGAGGCTGGGATTCAGCCCCAGATTCAGAAAACTCTGAGCACTCAGGGATGCCCTGAATAGAGAAGATGCCACACAGAACCAAATGTACATAGAGCCTCCAGAACCAAGGTGCATTGGAATACCCCAGGGTAAACATAAAGAAAAAACTAATTTACATTGAACTTAGGAGTTTCTTTYGGCCTGGTTAGAAAAATCAAAAAGGGYAATATGCATTTTGGATTTTTAATAGTAGAGGTTTCAATGGAAAAAAAAAGCAGCCAACAGCTTCTTCATGGGAGAGAATTCACAGCTAAGTCCAAATCAGCTATTGGAAAAGAACATGAAAATATTCATATGAATGATTTGCCTTTAGCACAAATCTCACACACAACTTCCCCTTATCCAAATTCTTTGACAATTGTGYCCATACAATGAGCTCAATTTGAAGGATACATTTTGTATATGAGTTATTAATTATATTTCTGGAAAAGTTTGCTTGTTATAGAGAAATATAACAGCAAAAGAAATCTCTTCTGCTTTAAGTTTGTATTTCTATTTAAAAGCATTTTTTTTAGTCTCTCTGTTTGCTGCTGTAGGGCTTCTTCAGAACATAATTTTTATCTTCTGTGGCCAGAGATGATATCTGCAAATTCTGTCTGTTCATGCCATGGGCTTGCCTCTTCTCCAGATAACTCACGCTCCCGGATTCTGCAGTTAAAGGATTAGTGCAGTGTGCGGTTTAGCCCCAGATGTAGCAGACATTTCTGGTATATTTTGCAGTTTCAAGCAGAACATTTTTGGGATCCAGGTGTTTGGGATGGGGTGAGACCCTGGACTGTGCAGTTCTTTATTTGGCTTTGACTTCTGCAGAGAGGCAGACGGTCAGACTGAGGGGATCRTTCCTCCATTCTGCTTTGCAATTGCTATCATTTTATAAGCAGGGCCAGTTTTTAACAGAATCACTCTTTTAATTAGAACAATTAGCTCCACTAAACTTTTTTTWGTCTAATCAAGTAATGAGACAAAAAACAATGTGGTGGATTCCTGAACAATAACAGTAATAAAAAAAAGACAACAATAAAATGGATAGTTCACACCCCATGAAACAACATAACAGCCAAGTCTGTTAATTAAAGCATTTTTCTTCAGCATTTATCTCTTTAATTTCTGAATTTTTTTTTTTTCCTAGAAGAGATGTGAGTGAAACCCTCTTCACTTTCATTAACCAAAAATGCTCTGCCACCAGACAGTTTTCTTCTTGAGCATCTAGATGAAAAATGCATGCTGCTATCAGAAAGGCTGTGCTGTTTTGAAGTCCCTGCTATCACACAGGGTTCTTACTGCCTAGAACCTTGATCCTGTTTATATTCACTTGAAAAGGTTCCTCTCTCTGAATATGAGGAACCCAATCATTTTTTTTAAACTTTTGAGAACTTTTTAGATAGAAACAGGGAGCAAGGTAAAATCAGTTGAAGTAAATTTCTAAGCATAGTACAGTTACTAAATCAAAGCTAAAGATGGCATATTGGGATACGTTTCTAATTTAGATAAGTTTCTGTTTCAAACAATTCTTTGTAATTTAACTTTAAAGAKAGGCTGATGAGACAGCAGTAATAGAAACCAAAACCATTTTGGTCGAGCCTACCTAAGTTGGCAGGATTTTTTTTTTTTTAGTTTATTAATTTCTCAACCTTTTCTGCCTCACTTCAGAATGATGAAAGTATTTCACCTTGTGATACCAACCCAGTTAGCCCCAAAGTAACTCTCAGGGGACAATCTGTGCCCCAAACCCCCTCCCTTCTTCAAGGAGACAAAACTGGAAGGAAGAAGCGTTTTGGCAAGGTGAGTTGCTGAAACAGCTTGAGGCAGTGGCGGCTGTTCAACTGAGCACAGTCAAATTCATGTCTGCTCCCTGCCAAATACACAGGAAAAAGAAAGAAAACTAACAGGACAGAACAAATTAGTAGATGGAAACAAATAGACCTACCCCAGTCCTCTAAACTGCCTTTAGCTTCCCTTGGCAGTGCTTTGCAAATTAAATATAGAGAGCTCGAGCAAGCAGCAACGCTCTGCTCATCATCATCAGTGGGGAAAGAGGAGCTACGAGCAGAGGTTTGATCTGGGTGTTCTCAGCACACAAACTTGAACAAATCAGTACAAGAAATTCTGAACAGGCCAGAGGAGGTCTGTTATGAAGTATGAACCATTTAAGTTACTTTGAAAGTATAACCATTGAAAGTATAACCATTTTGAAAGTACAACYGCTTCCAAAACATAACCTAAAAGAACTTTAAAATGTTAAATGTAATTACCTCTTACCTGCWCTATAAATTACCCAAACCTTAAAAAGATGTCTAGATTTGATTATAGTTGAAAGCTGGCAGATTTTGAATTTAAATATCCAACATCAGTGGCAGATTAAAACTAATGCAGGAAGCAATTTAAGACAAAYTTAATGAATTAGGGTTTCTAAAAAGAAAATGGAAATCAAGGACCAAATTATTAAAAAATTAATCCCATCTCAGAAGTCTAAACCCATGAAGCTTAAAGCTTCATATCTCTGATACACAGAAAGAGCTACAATATTCTTGTAATAAAACTTGTTTTGGTATAAACTCATGATAGAACTTTAAGCATGGTTTGTGAATTTAGCTCCCTGCAGACCCTGGGAGTGTGGGCTATCATTTCATTGGGCTTCCACAGAATACACAGGAGGAAAACCCTGACACCATCACATGAAAACATTTATGGATCACTCAGGGATCCAGATCAGACTGTACCTACCACCCAAAACTGGGAYGCTGCTGTGCTCACAGTCTTACACTGAGTGTGTGAACAAGGTGTGCACAAACTCTGGAGAACCATCAGGGATTTGATGTCAGAATAAAACTGAACTTCTCAGAGAAAGCAGCAGCCATGCCACAGGTGAAAGAAAGTAGGAACAGAAGTTAGGAGYTCAAAAGGAACTGAACTTTCAGAGCAGTGCTTTGATAAAGGCAGTTTACTTGCAGATCCACTGAAAGTTGAGTACAGCTACTAATATAATTTGTAAACTTAAAAACTCTGAAAATTTCCTGTCAAGTAGTCCTGGCTAAAGCCCAGCTCTGAATCTTCCTGCAGTTTGGAAATTCTCTAAAGGGACATTTTTGATTCCTGCTTAATTTTTCTTCTTGATTTTAATGAGCTTTGATATGCACAAAAGCCAGCATATGGTTTTTTTTTTTTAAATAACAGCAACTGTTATAACTAAAAATGCAGCCTTTTGCCAATAAGCCAATTTAAATCATTGCATAAATAAAGATTAATTGTTTGGTTTCATTTAACTTTGCTCTTCTATTGAAATTAGCTGCCCTGCCTCTTTCAAAGAGTTGATTTACATCAATTTACACTGATGGCTGCTGATGAGAATTCATCATCCCTGTAACACACTTGCCAATGCTGTCAAAGTAAAACAACATCTTTTCATTCTGCAAACGTTGAAGAACACAAAGAGTAACTCGACCTGAGAAACAATTCTCCAAGACACTCTGCAAATGTTTGGTTTGACAAGACATAATTTGTGCCTGAAGGAGCAGAGGGAAAGTGAATTTCTATCCAATATTTTWAAAACAGCAGTTGAAGAGAGTGCTACTTCACATTTTATGAACCTCCCTCCACACAAAAAAAACCCACAAACCCACCTAAAATTTAAAAAAAAAAATGCCACCTGTAAACCAAAAGTATTTTTTGCAAACTAATCAGAATAAAAATAAATAATTCACTGACTTCTGGCTTTGCCTTTGTTCTGGTTTTCCCCCTTTGCTGGGTAATTGGTGGCAGCTCTCATCTTTCTAAAACCATTTCCATTCAACTATCTCTATTCCACCAAAAAAAAAATTGCATTACTGTAGATAAATCAAAGAATCATGGAGTGCTAAAATCTGGACAGAAGGCAGCTTGCAGCATTCAGATACAATTTCTTTGTGCTGGGAGTTTTTTTGGACAAAGAGCTCATATAGAGCTTATAAAATTCTTCTGACAATTTCTGCAATGTTAACAAAAGTTATGCTCATTTTAGAGGAAGCTGAAAAGCGAACAAATGACTTGTTCAAGTAAAGCACAGTTTTGGAAGGAGTCCAACAGTCCAGGTTCTTGTCTCCTCTTATAGTAATGACCTCTTTGGAGACTTGTCAAATGTAAGAAAAAAARTCTTCATAGCTCTGAAAACACAGACCTTAGCAGAGATTGAGTGAAAAGAAGTGTGTGTGAGAATCAGAGATGGAATGAAAGCCATCAAGAGCAGGTTAGAGGAACAGTAAATGCACAATTTCATATGTGGATGTATGATAATTTGTGCTTTATGCAYGTGGCTGCTGAACCAGAGGCATTTAAAAAGCAATAAGTGTTTTATGTGGGGGGGATTCCACAATCAAGGCAGGTATTTCCTGAAAGAAAAGAAAGTCTGGTGAAAATCTGAGATTTGAAACACTTGGATTCTAACTTTTTGGAGCGGTTTTCAGCATCAAGATGTGCTTGTAAGCACGACATCATTTGGGAGGATGTCTCTCAAAGGAACACAACTTTTCTGTGTGTGAAAGTTTTCACCTTTTCTCTCAAGCCCCAGCTCAATCACATGACAATGAACATGTTAGTTACTCTGGGAATTTGAAGGGGTGAACTACAGAAATTTTGAACTCCRCTAATTAAGAAAGAAAAAAATGTCATTACCAAGTCAATTTGTTTCTAAATGCTTTGAAAGTGTGACTCAAAAATTAACTCTGAAAAACTGGAATTCACACTGACTACCTGAAACTGATATGTCAACACTCTCAAATTACCTCGGGAACTTTCTCTGCTAATCACTAGTGTTAATAAGGGCAAAGAAGAGTAATTAATTTTTGCTTTTAGACCCTCACTTTTAAAGCTCTGGGATCTGCAGAAGTTGTGTTACAAGGTAAAGCTCAGAAATTCATTAGAATGGGTTTGACTGTCTTTCAACACTTCTCAGTTGTTTTCCTGTTCTTATCATWGCTGAAAATCAAGCAAATAACATATATAAAATGTGTCCTTGAGATGAGCAGGCATCAGTGGCTCAGTTCAGGCTGGACATGAGAGCATTGGTGCACGTGTTCATTTTCTCAGTCTCACACTGTGGGTACTGCAAGGGTCAAACAATCCTGAAAATCAGAGATGCTCTGTGACTTCAGGAAACAGAGGCTACACATACACTGRGAAAAGTTCTGTCACTTCCTGCAGCTGAGTCCTGACATTTTCCTTCAGACTTTGTCACTCCYGTACCCACGCAGCGCATGCAAACARAAACCCAAATTCCTGTTTGGCTGTGCCTTCATCTCTAATGGAAACAAATTGGTTCTCTCTCAGAGCACCGAGTTGTTGTCAACAAAGCTTTCAGAGGCAGGGACACGACTGCTCAGTCACAAACAGATTGATATAAATGTAGGAACCAAAGCAAGTAAGAAGGAGAAATCATTCATCCCTGAAATAACACTTCAGATAAACACTAAAACCTASCCTAAATAAATAGAAATATAGAAAGAAGCTTTCTATATTTAAATAAAATGCAAGTTCTTCAAAGTCTCATGAAGTCTCATGGAGATTAAAGCCAGTAGCTATCAATCAATTTATCACATGCAGCGATTTCTTAGATAATAAACGGGTGAGAAAAAGGAGCAATCTCAAAGTGTCATTTAAAACTCAACYACTCTTTTCCAAGATAGTGAAGGTGAAATGCTGCTCTCTAGAAATCTCTTTAAGGTCAAATTATTTTGTCCAAATTAACCCCAAGAGTCCATTTCACTGGCATTGCACCAGAACTGAATGCACCTACAGGGTCCAATGAAGCAAACAGGATTATAYCAACCTGACTTAAGCAGGCATTATAGAAAACTGCACACTATTTATATACAGAATGGAGAAATTCATCCCCGTATCAGCTATGTAGAGATAATTTATTGGTATAGGAGGTATTTTGGTGGTGTTTATTTTTTCCTAAGGTCTTAAAAAAAAAAATCAATTACAGCCAAAGAATATAAGAGCACAAAACTCCCATGTGAAGCAAACCTGCAGGAGTTTATTCCTCTAAAGCTGCTATGCCATATTCTGTTACTTTTCATAGAGCTTTAAGTCAGAAATCATTCCACTGAGCCTTTAAGGAATTCCTTGGCTTTAAGGAATTTAACAGAATGTTATATAGCTTAGAGGCTGAACCTGTAACATTTTATAGATAATTGTATTCCTAACACACAGTCCTATCCAAAGAGCTTAAGAAACATAAAAATGCATTATTCTCTCAAAATTGACAGACATTTAGAGAGATTTCTATGAAGTTGAACAGAATACTCAAAGGAGAGTTTATGCTAATGGCAGAGAATGGAAAGTCTGACATTGCTAGCCACTATGAAACAAACCCATCACAATTCCTGAATAAATCTAAATGAGCAGAGCACTTTCACACACAGAGCACTTTGAGTTACGTGGCTACAGCATTTTTTATTCAGGGTGGAAGGTCCCCAAATCATAATTTTATACTGTCTAACCACAGCCATGTTTTGGTTTCCTGCCTTGCACATTTGCTTCTGATTTTTCATCCACTGAAAAGTTCTATCATATCCTGGTTTTCTGGCCTTAGCCAAGCAGATTGCAATAGGAAGTTAATTTTGGATAACCCCTTATTTTTCATCAAAACCATMATAAAGACAGGGGAACTGAAACTTGCACAAAATAGCCTTAATTATCCACATGTTTAAGGCAAGCTCTCAGTAAACTAACTTGCTCCAAAGTCCATGCTTCAGAAGGTAAGGAAGTGTGCATAAACAACAGAACAGAAAAAGGAATTTTGTGTCTCTGTGATAGATAACTCTTGTTCAGGTTCCCTGATGAGGAGAAGATATCTGAGCACACCACCAACAAAAGGTGGGATCACCTACATGTGCTGTAATTTAAAATTCTGAAAACGTAGCTTTAAATATCCTGGAACCAAGCTTTCAGGAAAGCTGAAATGCTGATAAATGCTATATATTCTTGTTATTGTTGAAAGGAATAATTACTACAATGTGTTTCAGAGACTCTGGCTGCTGATTGAGCAGAGTGCCCAGACTGCTCAGAGAAATGTTTGTACTTTCCWGCTTAGGCACTGTAACAAAGTGCCCCTCTGCAAAGCTGGGTAAACAACAGGGGCTCAGAGATTTTCTTTAAGTCATAAAATAGCATTTCCCAATTGTAATTACAAAATACATGTTACTCCAAAACCTCCTTCCAAACACAGCCAAGTGTTTATGTGTGTGTGCATACACAGTGCCCATGGACATCTGCATATTCAGCAGAATATTAACAATTAATGAGTTTTTCTAAACCAGCTGAGCTCTGAAGAAGCAAGTTTACCTATGAAGACTACAGCAATGTTGGAATCTCATTTCAGCATGAAACAGGGACTGAAAAAACCCCAGTGTCTTAAATGATAGTTTACAGTAGTTACAAGCTGTAATATCTGTGATCTATCATTCTTCCCTYTGCTATACCTTTGTGCATACTCTCAGTGTTTTTGTTAGAAAAGCAAGTTCTTGCTGCACAAATGGAACAAAAAGCAGCTTTGGTCATTTCCCATTACTCTCAGCCCAATATCTTTGACCCAACAAGTTTCTATTAATATTTTTCATCATTTCTCAAAGGTAATACTGGAAAAAATTCATTAACATGTGGCTTGTTGTATAACAGCATCTGTGACACATGAATGGAGACACTTTGAGAATAGATTAAATTATACTTTTGTTTGCCTTTGGTTGATTTGAATTTATTAAAACATTGCTGTGTTACTACAGTCAGGAGGAAGAAGCCAAGATGAAATGTGGCCAGTGTACAACACTACTTACAGGAAATGATTTYTGTTATCAGAATTGGTTCAGGGAATTTGTAACTGCTTAGAGGCTTAGAAGCCATCTATAGAGTGTGCTGTTCTTAACCATTCTGCAGGTTACAACTTATATATCTGCAATTTGAAAATCAAACTTCTAATCTATGAGCAGTAAGCAAACTGCCTCTCTTCTCACCTGTTCAGATTTTCATCTTGAACAGTTGAAATGCTAAAGGCAAGCAAGCRTGTCAGGGGTAACCAGCAGAATCAGGAATCTTCATTCCTTGGCCTTAAGCTGGTTTTAAGGTAAGGATTTTTACTTCTTAATCCATTTAGTCAATTCCAAACGAATTTGAAAGGGCAGAGTTAATACCAATAAGCTGAAAGCCAGATATGTCCCGAAACCCATACGAATGTACTCTGGGTGATAAAATTGGAATTTATGAAAAACATCCTACCAAAAAAAAAAAAAAAAAAAATGAAGCCTAACCAAAATAAAGCGCTTCCCATTTAATACTTACTTTATCAAGAAATCTAAAGAAGGCTTTTCCAAAATCTATTCTAGGTGTTAACCAGCTAACATTATTTAATCCAAGATATGCAAAGACTCACCTTGGTGATAACCCCTAACATAACCGAAATGAGTGATAAAACAGATTTTTTTAGTGGCAAGGAATGAAGAAGGAGAATATATCTTTTCCTTAAGTACTTATATGCATAGGGAGCCATCCTGCCAKAGCTTTCAGAGCTGTCAGAACAGGGCTGCAGTGACTGCAGCACATGCTCTGGTTGGGGCCAGCACCAGGTGTTGGCTGGACAGAGCCCACGCCAGGGGTCTCAGATGTCACCACCAAGAAATGAAAGCATTGTTCATCTGCTCCCTGGGGAATTCCACAAACATAACACCCGTGCAAACAGCCAGKCTTTATGATTGCAAAGGGGAATTTCCGTCATTGTCAGGGTTGCCTGAAATCAAAAAGATGGAGAGTCAAAGTCTCTTTTGCTCTGCTGCAATAGTGAGAGTGGAAAGCATTTAGATCTGTGGTTAACAGTGGGATCCATGTACTCTCTTTATCATTTCCAAAACATGGTAAGGATCAGGTCTATGAAAAAATGAGATGYARAAATCCAGAAAAAAAGAAACTTAAGAGAAACAGTTTTTACCGTAGGAGAGAATACAACACATTTTTAGTCCTTATTTCCCTGACTATTCTTAATATTCTTGAAAATTTACTCAGATATTGGACAACCACATGAATGGGGCGGGCCTCTCTGAGCCCAGAGAGTGTGTTTTGACATTTGCTGAGTGGCTGSAGGCTGATTTGCTGTATTTTCTGCRGSCACCYAAGCAGCACAGAGTGTKCCAGGCAGACACAGAGYTGTACAGAGCACCTGCTGTTCTGCAGGCACTGACACATCCACACCCCTTGGGACACGTGGACATTGCAGCCACCTTGGGGGGCTCTGATTTCCACCTACAGGAAAATCCTGATCCATACATCATCCTAATCCATACATCTGGCATTTACAGACATGGCCTTTGGCCCCTGACAGCCACCCAGGCTGCAGCAGCACAGGTGCAGGAAATAAAGATTTCCCAGCCCAACACATCACAGCAGCCACCTGACTTCAGTGTGGAAAGGATTTTGGGACTGGAATCCTCCCAGGACCTCTAATGAGGTCCTCCCCATTCACGTGGTTGTCCAATACCTGAGTTAATTTTCAAGAATATTAAGAATAGTCAGGGAAATTAAGACTAAAAATGTGTTTCTCTTCAGTTTCTTTTTTTCTGGATTTTTACATCTACAGCTTCACTGTTTTAACATTTCTGGGCAAGAAAACAGCAAGCATTGTTTGAACTTCTTCTTTTAAATAGTAAGTCAATTAAAAAAGGTCTACAGACAGGTTTAAACACTTGGAGGCCTAAAATAATGCAGAATTTTTTCTTGGAATACAGAGGTCTGTATTTAACACAAAACCATGACAGCCTATGAAGAAATTGTCCAAGAGAATATATTTTTTTGGGGAATTGATTGAAAACACACTGCTATGAATTAAATAATAATAATAATAATAACAATAACTTGGTGTTTTACCTACAAACAATTGCAGATTTCTAAACACTGTAAAAAAGATTCACAGCATCAACTTACTGGAGGACTGTAGTTGGATTTGAAAATAATGACTAAGGTTATCCTCAAGACTTCTTATTTTATGTCACCAACTCAAATACTTACATATCTGGGGAGGAAGTGTTAGTAATATTTTAATTTTAAAAACTCCAAATTATATATATTGCACTGCAGCCTATTTTAAGTTTTGATTTAAAAGTATTTGTGATCTAATTMAAATCCTCATGTTCTGTGATACTAATTTCCTTGGATGAGGGATGCCATCACTGATTTTGACCTGTCAAATTTTTTTATTTCAAGTAATATAAATATTTACTTTAAAAATAAATTAAAATAAAAACATTTCCCTTTTCTAAATAAATATGTTTATACTAGTCCCATAAAACTTTGCTATTAATAAGGTGGTGAAATATCTGTCCCTATAGAAAGAGACATCCTGCTGTGACACACTATCTTRTTTGCCTTTCATCACTGAGAACATTAATGCAGTTCCTGCTGGGATCCAGATTTATAGTTTCTTAGATTTTGGAAGCAGTTAATTAAGCARCTGCACCAAGCTGCAGTAAAAGGAAGCCCACAATGTTTGCAAAATGCAAAATAAAGTTCCATATTCAGTTCCAACTGAGGGACCTAGAGCACCCTGAAAAGAAGGGAAGCCCATTTCTAGACATGGAACAATCCACATATTTTAGAGTTCAGCCTTGGTACTTCCACAGTTGAAYACCAGGACAAACAGAAATAAAATGGTAACAAAAGGAATTTCTTACCTCCTGGGAGCATGTACTTGGGAAGAAAAGATCCTGTTTGAAGGGAAACCTGGATCCACAATTAGCAAGGGCAGGCAAACTTGGTTCAGAGTCACAAGTTATTCCTGCTTTATTTACTTTATTAGAATGTGAAAGCAAAGACGGACTGAAGAGAGCTTCCTTAGCTGTTCTGAGATTAAACAAAGAATTTTTTTTTCCCCTGAGAGGCCCAGATGAAAGAGTTGAGCTAAAGATGAAGCTTAGGATATTTTGCAAAAGTTCCCCTTGTTTATAAAGTGGTGTGTCCTTTCTAGGAGGGAAGAAAGGAGGAGTTGAGAAGTTTGGTATCTTTAACCTCTTATATCTATTAGCTGTCAAGCAAAGCAAAAGATGCTAACTGGACTGAAGTTCTTATTTGTGGCTRCAAACAATTGACCCTCTGGAATTCCCCATTTTCCTGCAGACAAGCTCAGACAGGGCTTTGCAGTTCCTTCTCTCTGGTTCCTGCAAGGAGCTGAACAGGGAGGTCATGA